>NW_027556699.1:0-24730 GCF_964204865.1 Styela clava
ACGGTTTTTCACTGTTTTTAAGCGTTTTAGCAGGGTTATTGGTGTTTTTTGACGGTTTTCACTGTTTTCAAGCGTTTTAGCAGAGTTATTGGTGTTTTTTGACGGTTTTTCACTTTTTTTAGGCGTTTTAGCAGGGTTATTGGAGTTTTTTGACGGTTTTTCACTGTTTTTAGGCGTTTTAGAAGGGTTATTGGTGTTTTTTGACGGTTTTTCACTGTTTTTAAGCGTTTTAGCAGGGTTATTGGTGTTTTTTTACGGTTTTTCACTGTTTTTAAGCGTTTTAGCAGGGTTATTGGTGTTTTTTGACGGTTTTTCACTGTTTTTAAGCGTTTTAGCAGGGTTATTGGTGTTTTTGGACGGGTTTTCACTGTTTTTAAGCGTTTTAGCAGGGTTATTGGTGTTTTTTGACGGTTTTTCACTGTTTTTAAGCGTTTTAGCAGGGTTATTGGTGTTTTTTGACGGTTTTTCACTGTTTTTAGCGTTTTAGCAGGGTTATTGGTGTTTTTGACGGTTTTTCACTGTTTTTAAGCGTTTTAGCAGGGTTATTGGTGTTTTTTGACGGTTTTTCACTGTTTTTAGGCGTTTTAGCAGGGTTATTGGTGTTTTTTGACGGTTTTTCACTGTTTTTAAGCGTTTTAGCAGGGTTATTGGTGTTTTTTGACGGGTTTTTCACTGTTTTTAAGCGTTTTAGCAGGGTTATTGGTGTTTTTTGACGTTTTTTCACTGTTTTTAAGCGTTTTAGCAGGGTTATTGGTGTTTTTTGACGGTTTTTCACTGTTTTCAAGCGTTTTAGCAGGGTTATTGGTGTTTTTTGACGGTTTTTCACTGTTTTTAAGCGTTTTAGCAGGGTTATTGGTGTTTTTGACGGTTTTTCACTGTTTTTCAAGCGTTTTAGCAGAGTTATTGGTGTTTTTTGACGGTTTTTCACTTTTTTTAAGCGTTTTAGCAGGGTTATTGGTGTTTTTTGACGGTTTTTCACTGTTTTTAGGCGTTTTAGAAGGGTTATTGGTGTTTTTTGACGGTTTTTCACTGTTTTTAAGCGTTTTAGCAGGGTTATTGGTGTTTTTTTACGGTTTTTCACTGTTTTTAAGCGTTTTAGCAGGGTTATTGGTGTTTTTTGACGGTTTTTCACTGTTTTTAAGCGTTTAGCAGGGTTATTGGTGTTTTTGACGGGTTTTCACTGTATTTAAGCGTTTTAGCAGGGTTATTGGTGTTTTTGACGGTTTTTCACTGTTTTCAAGCGTTTTAGCAGGGTTATTGTTGTTTTTTGACGGGTTTTTCACTGTTTTTAAGCGTTTTAGCAGGGTTATTGTTGTTTTTGACGGTTTTTCACTGTTTTTAAGCGTTTTAGCAGGGTTATTGGTGTTTTTTGACGGTTTTTCACTGTTTTAAGCGTTTTAGCAGGGTTATTGGTGTTTTTTGACGGTTTTTCACTGTTTTTAAGCGTTTTAGCAGGGTTATTGGTGTTTTTTGACGGTTTTTCACTGTTTTTAAGCGTTTTAGCAGGGTTATTGGTGTTTTTTGACGGTTTTTCACTGTTTTTAAGCGTTTTAGCAGGGTTATTGGTGTTTTTTGACGGTTTTTCACTGTTTTTAAGCGTTTTAGCAGGGTTATTGGTGTTTTTTGACGGTTTTTCACTGTTTTTAAGCGTTTTAGCAGGGTTATTGGTGTTTTTTGACGGTTTTTCACTGTTTTTAAGCGTTTTAGCAGGGTTATTGGTGTTTTTTGACGGTTTTTCACTGTTTTTAAGCGTTTTAGCAGGGTTATTGGTGTTTTTTGACGGTTTTTCACTGTTTTTAAGCGTTTTAGCAGGGTTATTGGTGTTTTTGGACGGGTTTTCACTGTTTTTAAGCGTTTTAGCAGGGTTATTGGTGTTTTTTGACGGTTTTTCACTGTTTTTAAGCGTTTTAGCAGGGTTATTGTTGTTTTTTGACGGTTTTTCACTGTTTTTAAGCGTTTTAGCAGGGTTATTGGTGTTTTTTGACGGTTTTTCACTGTTTTTAAGCGTTTTAGCAGGGTTATTGGTGTTTTTTGACGGTTTTTCACTGTTTTTAAGCGTTTTAGCAGGGTTATTGGTGTTTTTTGACGGTTTTTCACTGTTTTTAAGCGTTTTAGCAGGGTTATTGGTATTTTTTGACGGTTTTTCACTGTTTTTAAGCGTTCTAGCAGGGTTATTGGTGTTTTTTGACCGTTTTTCACTGTTTTTAAGCGTTTTAGCAGGGTTATTGGTGTTTTTTGACGGTTTTTCACTGTTTTTAAGCGTTTTAGCAGGGTTATTGGTGTTTTTGACGGTTTTTCACTGTTTTTAAGCGTTTTACCAGGGTTATTGGTGTTTTTTGACGGGTTTTCACTGTTTTTAGGCGTTTTAGCAGGGTTATTGGTGTTTTTTGACGGTTTTTCACTGTTTTTAAGCGTTTTAGCAGGGTTATTAGTGTTTTTTGGCGGTTTTTCACTGTTTTTAAGCGTTTTAGCAGGGTTATTGGTGTTTTTTGACGGTTTTTCACTGTTTTAAGCGTTTTAGCAGGGTTATTGGTGTTTTTTGACGGTTTTTCACTGTTTTTAAGCGTTTTAGCAGGGTTATTGGTGTTTTTGGACGGGTTTTCACTGTTTTTAAGCGTTTTAGCAGGGTTATAGGTGTTTTTTGACGGTTTTTCACTTTTTTTAAGCGTTTTAGCAAGGTTATTGGTATTTTTGTCGGTTTTTCACTTTCACTGTTTTTAAGCGTTTTAACAGGGTTATTAATGTTTTTTGACGGATTTTCACTGTTTTTAAGCGTTTAAGCAGGGTTATTGGTGTTTTTTGACGGTTTTTCACTGTTTTTAAGCGTTTTTAGCAGGGTTATTGGTGTTTTTGACGGTTTTTCACTGTTTTTAAGCGTTTTAGCAGGGTTATTGGTGTTTTTTTGACGGTTTTTCACTGTTTTTAAGCGTTTTAGCAGGGTTATTGGTGTTTTTTGACGGTTTTTCACTGTTTTTAAGCGTTTTAGCAGGGTTATTGGTATTTTTTGACGGTTTTTCACTGTTTTTAAGCGTTTTAGCAGGGTTATTGGTGTTTTTTGACGGTTTTTCACTGTTTTTATGCGTTTTAGCAGGGTTATTGGTGTTTTTTGACGGTTTTTCACTGTTTTTAAGCGTTTTAGCAGGGTTATTGGTGTTTTTTGACGGTTTTTCACTGTTTTTAAGCGTTTTACCAGGGTTATTGGTGTTTTTTGACGGTTTTTCACTGTTTTTAGGCGTTTTAGCAGGGTTATTGGTGTTTTTTGACGGTTTTTCACTGTTTTTAAGCGTTTTAGCAGGGTTATTAGTGTTTTTTGACGGTTTTTACTGTTTTTAAGCGTTTTAGCAGGGTTATTGTTGTTTTTTTACGGTTTTTCACTGTTTTTATGCGTTTAAGCAGGGTTATTGGTGTTTTTTGACGGTTTTTCACTGTTTTTAAGCGTTTTAGCAGGGTTATTGGTGTTTTTTGACGGTTTTTCACTGTTTTTAAGCGTTCTAGCAGGGTTATTGGTGTTTTTTGACGGTTTTTCACTGTTTTTAAGCGTTTTAGCAGGGTTATTGGTGTTTTTTGACGGTTTTTCACTGTTTTTAAGCGTTTTAGCAGGGTTATTGGTGTTTTTTTTGACGGTTTTTCACTGTTTTTAGGCGTTTTAGCAGGGTTATTGGTGTTTTTTGACGGTTTTTCACTGTTTTTAAGCGTTTTAGCGGGGTTATTGGTGTTTTTTGACGGTTTTTCACTGTTTTTAAGCGTTTTAGCAGGGTTATTGGTGTTTTTTTACGGTTTTTCACTGTTTTTAAGCGTTTTAGCAGGGTTATTGGTGTTTTTGACGTTTTTTCACTGTTTTTAAGCGTTTTTGCAGGGTTATTGGTGTTTTTTGACGGTTTTTTACTGTTTTTAGGCGTTTTAGCAGGGTTATTGGTGTTTTTTGACGGTTTTTCACTGTTTTTAAGCGTTTTAGCAGGGTTATGGTGTTTTTTGACGGTTTTTCACTGTTTTCAAGCGTTTTAGCAGAGTTATTGGTGTTTTTTGACGGTTTTTCACTTTTTTAGGCGTTTTAGCAGGGTTATTGGAGTTTTTTGACGGTTTTTCACTGTTTTTAGGCGTTTTAGAAGGGTTATTGGTGTTTTTTGACGGTTTTTCACTGTTTTTAAGCGTTTTAGCAGGGTTATTGGTGTTTTTTTACGGTTTTTCACTGTTTTTAAGCGTTTTAGCAGGGTTATTGGTGTTTTTTTGACGGTTTTTCACTGTTTTTAAGCGTTTTAGCAGGGTTATTGGTGTTTTTGGACGGTTTTCACTGTTTTTAAGCGTTTTAGCAGGGTTATTGTTGTTTTTTGACGGTTTTTCACTGTTTTTAAGCGTTTTAGCAGGGTTATTGGTGTTTTTTGACGGTTTTTCACTGTTTTTAAGCGTTTTAGCAGTGTTATTGGTGTTTTTTGACGGTTTTTCACTGTTTTTAAGCGTCTTAGCAGGGTTATTGGTGTTTTTTGACGGTTTTTCACTGTTTTTAAGAGTTTTAGCATGGTTATTGGTGTTTTTGACGGTTTTTCACTGTTTTTAAGCGTTTTAGCAGGGTTATTGGTGTTTTTTGACGGTTTTTCACTGTTTTTAAGCGTTTTAGCAGGGTTATTGGTGTTTTTTGACGGTTTTTCACTGTTTTTAAGCGTTTTAGCAGGGTTATTGGTGTTTTTTGACGGTTTTTCACTGTTTTTAAGCGTTTTAGCAGGGTTATTGGTGGTTTTTTGGCGGTTTTTCACTGTTTTTAAGCGTTTTAGCAGGGTTATTGGTGTTTTTTGACGGTTTTTCACTGTTTTTAAGCGTTTTAGCAGGGTTATTGTTGTTTTTTGACGGTTTTTCACTGTTTTTAAGCGTTTTAGCAGGGTTATTGGTGTTTTTTGACGGTTTTTCACTGTTTTTAAGCGTTTTAGCAGTGTTATTGGTGTTTTTTGACGGTTTTTCACTGTTTTTAAGCGTCTTAGCAGGGTTATTGGTGTTTTTTGACGGTTTTTCACTGTTTTTAAGAGTTTTAGCATGGTTATTGGTGTTTTTGACGGTTTTTCACTGTTTTTAAGCGTTTTAGCAGGGTTATTGGTGTTTTTTGACGGTTTTTCACTGTTTTTAAGCGTTTTTGCAGGTTATTGGTGTTTTTGACGGTTTTTCACTGTTTTTAAGCGTTTTAGCAGGGTTATTGGTGTTTTTTGACGGTTTTTCACTGTTTTTAAGCGTTCTAGCAGGGTTATTGGTGTTTTTTGACGGTTTTTCACTGTTTTTAAGCGTTTTAGCAGGGTTATTGGTGTTTTTTGACGGTTTTTCACTGTTTTTAAGCGTTTTAGCAGGGTTATTGGTGGTTTTTTGGCGGTTTTTCACTGTTTTTAAGCGTTTTAGCAGGGTTATTGGTGTTTTTTGACGGTTTTTCACTGTTTTTAAGCGTTTTAGCAGGGTTATTGGTGTTTTTTGACGGTTTTTCACTGTTTTTAAGCGTTTTAGCAGGGTTATTGGTGTTTTTTGACGGTTTTTCACTGTTTTTAGGCGTTTTAGCAGGGTTATTGGTGTTTTTTGACGGTTTTTCACTGTTTTTAAGCGTTTTAGCGGGGTTATTGGTGTTTTTTGACGGTTTTTCACTGTTTTTAAGCGTTTTAGCAGGGTTATTGGTGTTTTTTGACGGTTTTTCACTGTTTTTAAGCGTTTTAGCAGGGTTATTGGTGTTTTTTGACGTTTTTTCACTGTTTTTAAGCGTTTTTGCAGGGTTATTGGTGTTTTTTGACGGTTTTTCACTGTTTTTAGGCGTTTTAGCAGGGTTATTGGTGTTTTTTGACGGTTTTTCACTGTTTTTAAGCGTTTTAGCAGGGTTATTGGTGTTTTTTGACGGTTTTTCACTGTTTTCAAGCGTTTTAGCAGAGTTATTGGTGTTTTTTGACGGTTTTTCACTTTTTTTAGGCGTTTTAGCAGGGTTATTGGAGTTTTTTGACGGTTTTTCACTGTTTTTAGGCGTTTTAGAAGGGTTATTGGTGTTTTTTGACGGTTTTTCACTGTTTTTAAGCGTTTTAGCAGGGTTATTGGTGTTTTTTTACGGTTTTTCACTGTTTTTAAGCGTTTTAGCAGGGTTATTGGTGTTTTTTGACGGTTTTTCACTGTTTTTAAGCGTTTTAGCAGGGTTATTGGTGTTTTTGGACGGGTTTTCACTGTTTTTAAGCGTTTTAGCAGGGTTATTGGTGGTTTTTTGACGGTTTTCACTGTTTTTAAGCGTTTTAGCAGGGTTATTGGTGTTTTTTGACGGTTTTTCACTGTTTTTAAGCGTTTTAGCAGGGTTATTGTTGTTTTTTGACGGTTTTTCACTGTTTTTAAGCGTTTTAGCAGGGTTATTGGTGTTTTTTGACGGTTTTTCACTGTTTTTAAGCGTTTTAGCAGTGTTATTGGTGTTTTTTGACGGTTTTCACTGTTTTTAAGCGTCTTAGCAGGGTTATTGGTGTTTTTTGACGGTTTTTCACTGTTTTTAAGAGTTTTAGCATGGTTATTGGTGTTTTTGACGGTTTTTCACTGTTTTTAAGCGTTTTAGCAGGGTTATTGGTGTTTTTTGACGGTTTTTCACTGTTTTTAAGCGTTTTAGCAGGGTTATTGGTGTTTTTTGACGGTTTTTCACTGTTTTTAAGCGTTTTAGCAGGGTTATTGGTGTTTTTTGACGGTTTTTCACTGTTTTTAAGCGTTTTAGCAGGGTTATTGGTGTTTTTTGACGGTTTTTCACTGTTTTCAAACGTTTTAGCAGGGTTATTGGTGTTTTTTGACGGTTTTTCACTGTTTTAAAGCGTTTTAGCAGGGTTATTGGTGTTTTTTGACGGTTTTTCACTGTTTTTAAGCGTTTTAGCAGGGTTATTGTTGTTTTTTGACGGTTTTTCACTGTTTTTAAGCGTTTTAGCAGGGTTATTGGTGTTTTTTGACGGTTTTTCACTGTTTTTAAGCGTTTTAGCAGGGTTATTGGTGTTTTTTGACGGTTTTTCACTGTTTTGAAGCGTTTTAGCAGGGTTATTGGTGTTTTTTGACGGTTTTTCACTGTTTTTAAGCGTTTTAGCAGGGTTATTGGTGTTTTTTGACGGTTTTTCACTGTTTTTAAGCGTTTTAGCAGGGTTATTGGTGTTTTTTGACGGTTTTTCACTGTTTTTAAGCGTTTTAGCGGGGTTATTGGTGTTTTTTGACGGTTTTTCACTGTTTTTAAGCGTTTTAGCGGGGTTATTGGTGTTTTTTTGACGGTTTTTCACTGTTTTTAAGCGTTTTAGCGGGGTTATTGGTGTTTTTTGACGGTTTTTCACTGTTTTCAAGCGTTTTAGCAGGGTTATTGGTGTTTTTGACGGTTTTTCACTGTTTTTAAGCGTTTTAGCAGGGTTACTGGTGTTTTTTGACGGTTTTTCACTGTTTTTAAGCGTTTTAGCAGGGTTATTGGTGTTTTTTGACGGTTTTTTCACTGTTTTTAAGCGTTTCAGCAGGGTTATTGGTGTTTTTTGACGGTTTTTCACTGTTTTTAAGCGTTTTAGCAGGGTTATTGGTGTTTTTTGACGGTTTTTCACTGTTTTTAAGCGTTTTAGCAGGGTTATTGGTGTTTTTTGACGATTTTTCACTGTTTTTAAGCGTTTTAGCAGGGTTATTGTTGTTTTTTGACGGTTTTTCACTGTTTTTAAGCGTTTTAGCAGGGTTATTGGTGTTTTTTGACGGTTTTTCACTGTTTTTAAGCGTTTTAGCAGGGTTATTGGTGTTTTTTGACGGTTTTTCACTGTTTTTAAGCGTTTTAGCAAGGTTATTGGTGTTTTTTGTCGGTTTTTCACTGTCACTGTTTTTAAGCGTTTTAACAGGGTTATTAATGTTTTTTGACGGTTTTTCACTGTTTTTAAGCGTTTAAGCAGGGTTATTGGTGTTTTTTGACGGTTTTTCACTGTTTTTAGGCGTTTTTAGCAGGGTTATTGGTGTTTTTTGACGGTTTTTCACTGTTTTCAAGCGTTTTAGCAGGGTTATTGGTGTTTTTTGACGGTTTTTCACTGTTTTTAAGCGTTTTAGCAGGGTTATTGGTGTTTTTTGACGGTTTTTACTGTTTTTAAGCGTTTTAGCAGGGTTATTGGTGTTTTTTGACGGGTTTTCACTGTTTTCAAGCGTTTTAGCAAGATTATTGGTGTTTTTTGACGGTTTTTCACTGTTTTTAAGCGTTTTAGCAAGGTTATTGGTGTTTTTTGTCGGTTTTTCACTGTCACTGTTTTTAAGCGTTTTAACAGGGTTATTAATGTTTTTTGACGGTTTTTCACTGTTTTTAAGCGTTTAAGCAGGGTTATTGGTGTTTTTTGACGGTTTTTCACTGTTTTTAGGCGTTTTTAGCAGGGTTATTGGTGTTTTTTGACGGTTTTTCACTGTTTTCAAGCGTTTTAGCAGGGTTATTGGTGTTTTTTGACGGTTTTTCACTGTTTTTAAGCGTTTTAGCAGGGTTATTGGTGTTTTTTGACGGTTTTTACTGTTTTTAAGCGTTTTAGCAGGGTTATTGGTGTTTTTTGACGGGTTTTCACTGTTTTCAAGCGTTTTAGCAGGATTATTGGTGTTTTTTTGACGGTTTTTCACTGTTTTTAAGCGTGTTAGCAGGGTTATTGTGTTTTTTGACGGTTTTTCACTGTTTTTAAGCGTTTTAGCAGGGTTATGGTGTTTTTTGACGGTTTTTCACTGTTTTTAAGCGTTTTAGCAGGGTTATTGGTGTTTTTTGACGGTTTTTCACGGTTTTTAAGCGTTTTAGCAGGGTTATTGGTGTTTTTTGACGGTTTTTCACTGTTTTTAAGCGTTTTAGCAGGGTTATTGGTGTTTTTTGACGGGTTTTCACTGTTTTTAAGCGTTTTAGCAGGGTTATTGGTGTTTTTTGACGGTTTTTCACTGTTTTTAAGCGTTTTAGCAGGGTTATTGTTGTTTTTTTACGGTTTTTCACTGTTTTATGCGTTTTAGCAGGGTTATTGGTGTTTTTTGACGGTTTTTCACTGTTTTTAAGCGTGTTAGCAGGGTTATTGGTGTTTTTTGACGGTTTTTCACTGTTTTTAAGCGTTTTAGCAGGGTTATGGTGTTTTTTGACGGTTTTCACTGTTTTTAAGCGTTTTAGCAGGGTTATTGGTGTTTTTTGACGGTTTTTCACGGTTTTTAAGCGTTTTAGCAGGGTTATTGGTGTTTTTTGACGGGTTTTCACTGTTTTTAAGCGTTTTAGCAGGGTTATTGGTGTTTTTTGACGGTTTTTCACTGTTTTTAAGCGTTTTAGCAGGGTTATTGGTGTTTTTTGACGGTTTTTCACTGTTTTTAAGCGTTTAGCAGGGTTATTGTTGTTTTTTTACGGTTTTTCACTGTTTTATGCGTTTTAGCAGGGTTATTGGTGTTTTTTGACGGTTTTTCACTGTTTTTAAGCGTTTTAGCAGGGTTATTGGTGTTTTTTGACGGTTTTTCACTGTTTTTAAGCGTTCTAGCAGGGTTATTGGTGTTTTTTGACGGTTTTTCACTGTTTTTAAGCGTTTTAGCAGGGTTATTGGTGTTTTTTGACGGTTTTTCACTGTTTTTAAGCGTTTTAGCAGGGTTATTGGTGTTTTTTGACGGTTTTTCACTGTTTTTAGGCGTTTTAGCAGGGTTATTGGTGTTTTTTGACGGTTTTTCACTGTTTTTAAGCGTTTTAGCAGGGTTATTGGTGTTTTTTGACGGTTTTTCACTGTTTTCAAGCGTTTTAGCAGAGTTATTGGTGTTTTTTGACGGTTTTTCACTTTTTTTAAGCGTTTTAGCAGGGGTTATTGGTGTTTTTTGACGGTTTTTCACTGTTTTTAGGCGTTTTAGAAGGGTTATTGGAGTTTTTTGACGGTTTTTCACTGTTTTTAAGCGTTTTAGCAGGGTTATTGGTGTTTTTTTACGTTTTTCACTGTTTTTAAGCGTTTTAGCAGGGTTATTGGTGTTTTTTGACGGTTTTTCACTGTTTTAAGCGTTTTAGCAGGGTTATTGGTGTTTTTGGACGGGTTTTCACTGTTTTTAAGCGTTTTAGCAGGGTTATTGGTGTTTTTTGACGGTTTTTCACTGTTTTTAAGCGTTTTAGCAGGGTTATTGGTGTTTTTTGACGGTTTTTCACTGTTTTTAAGCGTTTTAGCAGGGTTATTGGTGTTTTTTGACGTTTTTTCACTGTTTTTAAGCGTTTTTGCAGGGTTATTGGTGTTTTTTGACGGTTTTTCACTGTTTTTAGGCGTTTTAGCAGGGTTATTGGTGTTTTTTGACGGTTTTTCACTGTTTTTAAGCGTTTTAGCAGGGTTATTGGTGTTTTTTGACGGTTTTTCACTGTTTTCAAGCGTTTTAGCAGAGTTATTGGTGTTTTTTGACGGTTTTTCACTTTTTTTAGGCGTTTTAGCAGGGTTATTGGAGTTTTTTGACGGTTTTTCACTGTTTTTAGGCGTTTTAGAAGGGTTATTGGTGTTTTTTGACGGTTTTTCACTGTTTTTAAGCGTTTTAGCAGGGTTATTGGTGTTTTTTTACGGTTTTTCACTGTTTTTAAGCGTTTTAGCAGGGTTATTGGTGTTTTTTGACGGTTTTCACTGTTTTTAAGCGTTTTAGCAGGGTTATTGGTGTTTTTGGACGGGTTTTCACTGTTTTTAAGCGTTTTAGCAGGGTTATTGGTGGTTTTTTGACGGTTTTTCACTGTTTTTAAGCGTTTTAGCAGGGTTATTGGTGTTTTTTGACGGTTTTTCACTGTTTTTAAGCGTTTTAGCAGGGTTATTGTTGTTTTTTGACGGTTTTTCACTGTTTTTAAGCGTTTTAGCAGGGTTATTGGTGTTTTTTGACGGTTTTTCACTGTTTTTAAGCGTTTTAGCAGTGTTATTGGTGTTTTTTGACGGTTTTTCACTGTTTTTAAGCGTCTTAGCAGGGTTATTGGTGTTTTTTGACGGTTTTTCACTGTTTTTAAGAGTTTTAGCATGGTTATTGGTGTTTTTGACGGTTTTTCACTGTTTTTAAGCGTTTTAGCAGGGTTATTGGTGTTTTTTGACGGTTTTTCACTGTTTTTAAGCGTTTTAGCAGGGTTATTGGTGTTTTTTGACGGTTTTTCACTGTTTTTAAGCGTTTTAGCAGGGTTATTGGTGTTTTTTGACGGTTTTTCACTGCTTTTAAGCGTTTTAGCAGGGTTATTGGTGTTTTTTGACGGTTTTTCACTGTTTTCAAACGTTTTAGCAGGGTTATTGGTGTTTTTTGACGGTTTTTCACTGTTTTTAAGCGTTTTAGCAGGGTTATTGGTGTTTTTTGACGGTTTTTCACTGTTTTTAAGCGTTTTAGCAGGGTTATTGTTGTTTTTTGACGGTTTTTCACTGTTTTTAAGCGTTTTAGCAGGGTTATTGGTGTTTTTTGACGGTTTTTCACTGTTTTTAAGCGTTTTAGCAGGGTTATTGGTGTTTTTTGACGGTTTTTCACTGTTTTGAAGCGTTTTAGCAGGGTTATTGGTGTTTTTTGACGGTTTTTCACTGTTTTTAAGCGTTTTAGCAGGGTTATTGGTGTTTTTTGACGGTTTTTCACTGTTTTTAAGCGTTTTAGCAGGGTTATTGGTGTTTTTTGACGGTTTTTCACTGTTTTTAAGCGTTTTAGCAGGGTTATTGGTGTTTTTTGACGGTTTTTCACTGTTTTTAAGCGTTTTAGCAGGGTTATTGGTGTTTTTTGACGGTTTTTCACTGCTTTTAAGCGTTTTAGCAGGGTTATTGGTGTTTTTTGACGGTTTTTCACTGTTTTCAAACGTTTTAGCAGGGTTATTGGTGTTTTTTGACGGTTTTTCACTGTTTTTAAGCGTTTTAGCAGGGTTATTGGTGTTTTTTGACGGTTTTTCACTGTTTTTAAGCGTTTTAGCAGGGTTATTGTTGTTTTTTGACGGTTTTTCACTGTTTTTAAGCGTTTTAGCAGGGTTATTGGTGTTTTTTGACGGTTTTTCACTGTTTTTAAGCGTTTTAGCAGGGTTATTGGTGTTTTTGACGGTTTTTCACTGTTTTGAAGCGTTTTAGCAGGGTTATTGGTGTTTTTTGACGGTTTTTCACTGTTTTTAAGCGTTTTAGCAGGGTTATTGGTGTTTTTTGACGGTTTTTCACTGTTTTTAAGCGTTTTAGCAGGGTTATTGGTGTTTTTTGACGGTTTTTCACTGTTTTTAAGCGTTTTAGCGGGGTTATTGGTGTTTTTTGACGGTTTTTCACTGTTTTTAAGCGTTTTAGCGGGGTTATTGGTGTTTTTTTGACGGTTTTTCACTGTTTTTAAGCGTTTTAGCGGGGTTATTGGTGTTTTTTGACGGTTTTTCACTGTTTTCAAGCGTTTTAGCAGGGTTATTGGTGTTTTTGACGGTTTTTCACTGTTTTTAAGCGTTTTAGCAGGGTTACTGGTGTTTTTTGACGGTTTTTCACTGTTTTTAAGCGTTTTAGCAGGGTTATTGGTGTTTTTTGACGGTTTTTCACTGTTTTTAAGCGTTTCAGCAGGGTTATTGGTGTTTTTTGACGGTTTTTCACTGTTTTAGCGTTTTAGCAGGGTTATTGGTGTTTTTTGACGGTTTTTCACTGTTTTTAAGCGTTTTAGCAGGGTTATTGGTGTTTTTTGACGATTTTTTCACTGTTTTTAAGCGTTTTAGCAGGGTTATTGTTGTTTTTTGACGGTTTTTCACTGTTTTTAAGCGTTTTAGCAGGGTTATTGGTGTTTTTTGACGGTTTTTCACTGTTTTTAAGCGTTTTAGCAGGGTTATTGGTGTTTTTTTGACGGTTTTTCACTGTTTTTAAGCGTTTTAGCAAGGTTATTGGTGTTTTTTGTCGGTTTTTCACTGTCACTGTTTTTAAGCGTTTTAACAGGGTTATTAATGTTTTTTGACGGTTTTTCACTGTTTTTAAGCGTTTAAGCAGGGTTATTGGTGTTTTTTGACGGTTTTTCACTGTTTTTAGGCGTTTTTAGCAGGGTTATTGGTGTTTTTTGACGGTTTTTCACTGTTTTCAAGCGTTTTAGCAGGGTTATTGGTGTTTTTTGACGGTTTTTCACTGTTTTTAAGCGTTTTAGCAGGGTTATTGGTGTTTTTTGACGGTTTTTACTGTTTTTAAGCGTTTTAGCAGGGTTATTGGTGTTTTTTGACGGGTTTTCACTGTTTTCAAGCGTTTTAGCAGGATTATTGGTGTTTTTTGACGGTTTTTCACTGTTTTTAAGCGTTTTAGCAAGGTTATTGGTGTTTTTTGTCGGTTTTTCACTGTCACTGTTTTTAAGCGTTTTAACAGGGTTATTAATGTTTTTTGACGGTTTTTCACTGTTTTTAAGCGTTTAAGCAGGGTTATTGGTGTTTTTTGACGGTTTTTCACTGTTTTTAGGCGTTTTTAGCAGGGTTATTGGTGTTTTTTGACGGTTTTTCACTGTTTTCAAGCGTTTTAGCAGGGTTATTGGTGTTTTTTGACGGTTTTTCACTGTTTTTAAGCGTTTTAGCAGGGTTATTGGTGTTTTTTGACGGTTTTTACTGTTTTTAAGCGTTTTAGCAGGGTTATTGGTGTTTTTTGACGGGTTTTCACTGTTTTCAAGCGTTTTAGCAGGATTATTGGTGTTTTTTGACGGGTTTTCACTGTTTTCAAGCGTTTTAGCAGGATTATTGGTGTTTTTTGACGGTTTTTCACTGTTTTTAAGCGTTTTAGCAAGGTTATTGGTGTTTTTTGTCGGTTTTTCACTGTCACTGTTTTTAAGCGTTTTAACAGGGTTATTAATGTTTTTTGACGGTTTTTCACTGTTTTTAAGCGTTTAAGCAGGGTTATTGGTGTTTTTTGACGGTTTTTCACTGTTTTTAGGCGTTTTTAGCAGGGTTATTGGTGTTTTTTGACGGTTTTTCACTGTTTTCAAGCGTTTTAGCAGGGTTATTGGTGTTTTTTGACGGTTTTTCACTGTTTTTAAGCGTTTTAGCAGGGTTATTGGTGTTTTTTGACGGTTTTTACTGTTTTTAAGCGTTTTAGCAGGGTTATTGGTGTTTTTTGACGGGTTTTCACTGTTTTCAAGCGTTTTAGCAGGATTATTGGTGTTTTTTGACGGTTTTTCACTGTTTTTAAGCGTGTTAGCAGGGTTATTGGTGTTTTTTGACGGTTTTTCACTGTTTTTAAGCGTTTTAGCAGGGTTATGGTGTTTTTTGACGGTTTTTCACTGTTTTTAAGCGTTTTAGCAGGGTTATTGGTGTTTTTTGACGGTTTTTCACGGTTTTTAAGCGTTTTAGCAGGGTTATTGGTGTTTTTTGACGGTTTTTCACTGTTTTTAAGCGTTTTAGCAGGGTTATTGGTGTTTTTTGACGGGTTTTCACTGTTTTTAAGCGTTTTAGCAGGGTTATTGGTGTTTTTTGACGGTTTTTCACTGTTTTTAAGCGTTTTAGCAGGGTTATTGTTGTTTTTTACGGTTTTTCACTGTTTTTATGCGTTTTAGCAGGGTTATTGGTGTTTTTTGACGGTTTTTCACTGTTTTTAAGCGTGTTAGCAGGGTTATTGGTGTTTTTTGACGGTTTTTCACTGTTTTTAAGCGTTTTAGCAGGGTTATGGTGTTTTTTGACGGTTTTTCACTGTTTTTAAGCGTTTTAGCAGGGTTATTGGTGTTTTTTGACGGTTTTTCACGGTTTTTAAGCGTTTTAGCAGGGTTATTGGTGTTTTTTGACGGTTTTTCACTGTTTTTAAGCGTTTTAGCAGGGTTATTGGTGTTTTTTGACGGTTTTTCACTGTTTTTAAGCGTTTTAGCAGGGTTATTGGTGTTTTTTGACGGTTTTTCACTGTTTTTAAGCGTTTTAGCAGGGTTATTGTTGTTTTTTTACGGTTTTTCACTGTTTTTATGCGTTTTAGCAGGGTTATTGGTGTTTTTTGACGGTTTTTCACTGTTTTTAAGCGTTTTAGCAGGGTTATTGGTGTTTTTTGACGGTTTTTCACTGTTTTTAAGCGTTCTAGCAGGGTTATTGGTGTTTTTTGACGGTTTTTCACTGTTTTTAAGCGTTTTAGCAGGGTTATTGGTGTTTTTTGACGGTTTTTCACTGTTTTTAAGCGTTTTAGCAGGGTTATTGGTGTTTTTTGACGGTTTTTCACTGTTTTTAGGCGTTTTAGCAGGGTTATTGGTGTTTTTTGACGGTTTTTCACTGTTTTTAAGCGTTTTAGCAGGGTTATTGGTGTTTTTTGACGGTTTTTCACTGTTTTCAAGCGTTTTAGCAGAGTTATTGGTGTTTTTTGACGGTTTTTCACTTTTTTTAAGCGTTTTAGCAGGGTTATTGGTGTTTTTTGACGGTTTTTCACTGTTTTTAGGCGTTTTAGAAGGGTTATTGGAGTTTTTTGACGGTTTTTCACTGTTTTTAAGCGTTTTAGCAGGGTTATTGGTGTTTTTTTACGGTTTTTCACTGTTTTTAAGCGTTTTAGCAGGGTTATTGGTGTTTTTTGACGGTTTTTCACTGTTTTTAAGCGTTTTAGCAGGGTTATTGGTGTTTTTGGACGGGTTTTCACTGTTTTTAAGCGTTTTAGCAGGGTTATTGGTGTTTTTTGACGGTTTTTCACTGTTTTTAAGCGTTTTAGCAGGGTTATTGGTGTTTTTTGACGGTTTTTCACTGTTTTTAAGCGTTTTAGCAGGGTTATTGTTGTTTTTTGACGGTTTTTCACTGTTTTTAAGCGTTTTAGCAGGGTTATTGGTGTTTTTTGACGGTTTTTCACTGTTTTTAAGCGTTTTAGCAGTGTTATTGGTGTTTTTTGACGGTTTTTCACTGTTTTTAAGCGTCTTAGCAGGGTTATTGGTGTTTTTTGACGGTTTTTCACTGTTTTTAGGCGTTTTAGAAGGGTTATTGGAGTTTTTTGACGGTTTTTCACTGTTTTTAAGCGTTTTAGCAGGGTTACTGGTGTTTTTTGACGGTTTTTCACTGTTTTTAAGCGTTTTAGCAGGGTTATTGGTGTTTTTTGACGGTTTTTCACTGTTTTTAAGCGTTTCAGCAGGGTTATTGGTGTTTTTTGACGGTTTTTCACTGTTTTTAAGCGTTTTAGCAGGGTTATTGGTGTTTTTTGACGGTTTTTCACTGTTTTTAAGCGTTTTAGCAGGGTTATTGGTGTTTTTTGACGGTTTTTCACTGTTTTTAAGCGTTTTAGCAGGGTTATTGTTGTTTTTTGACGGTTTTTCACTGTTTTTAAGCGTTTTAGCAGGGTTATTGGTGTTTTTTGACGGTTTTTCACTGTTTTTAAGCGTTTTAGCAGGGTTATTGGTGTTTTTTGACGGTTTTTCACTGTTTTTAAGCGTTTTAGCAAGGTTATTGGTGTTTTTTGTCGGTTTTTCACTGTCACTGTTTTTAAGCGTTTTAACAGGGTTATTAATGTTTTTTGACGGTTTTTCACTGTTTTTAAGCGTTTAAGCAGGGTTATTGGTGTTTTTTGACGGTTTTTCACTGTTTTTAAGCGTTTTTAGCAGGGTTATTGGTGTTTTTTGACGGTTTTTCACTGTTTTCAAGCGTTTTAGCAGGGTTATTGGTGTTTTTTGACGGTTTTTCACTGTTTTTAAGCGTTTTAGCAGGGTTATTGGTGTTTTTTGACGGTTTTTACTGTTTTTAAGCGTTTTAGCAGGGTTATTGGTGTTTTTTGACGGGTTTTCACTGTTTTCAAGCGTTTTAGCAGGATTATTGGTGTTTTTTGACGGTTTTTCACTGTTTTTAGGCGTGTTAGCATGGTTATTGGTGTTTTTTGACGGTTTTTCACTGTTTTTAAGCGTTTTAGCAGGGTTATGGTGTTTTTTGACGGTTTTTCACTGTTTTTAAGCGTTTTAGCAGGGTTATTGGTGTTTTTTGACGGTTTTTCACGGTTTTTAAGCGTTTTAGCAGGGTTATTGGTGTTTTTTGACGGTTTTTCACTGTTTTTAAGCGTTTTAGCAGGGTTATTGGTGTTTTTTGACGGTTTTTCACTGTTTTTAAGCGTTTTAGCAGGGTTATTGGTGTTTTTTGACGGTTTTTCAATGTTTTTAAGCGTTTTAGCAGGGTTATTGTTGTTTTTTTACGGTTTTTCACTGTTTTTATGCGTTTTAGCAGGGTTATTGGTGTTTTTTGACGGTTTTTCACTGTTTTTAAGCGTTTTAGCAGGGTTATTGGTGTTTTTTGACGGTTTTTCACTGTTTTTAAGCGTTCTAGCAGGGTTATTGGTGTTTTTTGACGGTTTTTCACTGTTTTTAAGCGTTTTAGCAGGGTTATTGGTGTTTTTTGACGGTTTTTCACTGTTTTTAAGCGTTTTAGCAGGGTTATTGGTGTTTTTTGACGGTTTTTCACTGTTTTTAGGCGTTTTAGCAGGGTTATTGGTGTTTTTTGACGGTTTTTCACTGTTTTTAAGCGTTTTAGCAGGGTTATTGGTGTTTTTTGACGGTTTTTCACTGTTTTTAAGCGTTTTAGCAGGGTTATTGTTGTTTTTTTACGGTTTTTCACTGTTTTTATGCGTTTTAGCAGGGTTATTGGTGTTTTTTGACGGTTTTTCACTGTTTTTAAGCGTTTTAGCAGGGTTATTGGTGTTTTTTGACGGTTTTTCACTGTTTTTAAGCGTTCTAGCAGGGTTATTGGTGTTTTTTGACGGTTTTTCACTGTTTTTAAGCGTTTTAGCAGGGTTATTGGTGTTTTTTGACGGTTTTTCACTGTTTTTAAGCGTTTTAGCAGGGTTATTGGTGTTTTTTGACGGTTTTTCACTGTTTTTAGGCGTTTTAGCAGGGTTATTGGTGTTTTTTGACGGTTTTTCACTGTTTTTAAGCGTTTTAGCAGGGTTATTGGTGTTTTTTGACGGTTTTTCACTGTTTTCAAGCGTTTTAGCAGAGTTATTGGTGTTTTTTGACGGTTTTTCACTTTTTTTAAGCGTTTTAGCAGGGTTATTGGTGTTTTTTGACGGTTTTTCACTGTTTTTAGGCGTTTTAGAAGGGTTATTGGAGTTTTTTGACGGTTTTTCACTGTTTTTAAGCGTTTTAGCAGGGTTATTGGTGTTTTTTTACGGTTTTTCACTGTTTTTAAGCGTTTTAGCAGGGTTATTGGTGTTTTTTGACGGTTTTTCACTGTTTTTAAGCGTTTTAGCAGGGTTATTGGTGTTTTTGGACGGGTTTTCACTGTTTTTAAGCGTTTTAGCAGGGTTATTGGTGTTTTTTGACGGTTTTTCACTGTTTTTAAGCGTTTTAGCAGGGTTATTGGTGTTTTTTGACGGTTTTTCACTGTTTTTAAGCGTTTTAGCAGGGTTATTGTTGTTTTTTGACGGTTTTTCACTGTTTTTAAGCGTTTTAGCAGGGTTATTGGTGTTTTTTGACGGTTTTTCACTGTTTTTAAGCGTTTTAGCAGTGTTATTGGTGTTTTTTGACGGTTTTTCACTGTTTTTAAGCGTCTTAGCAGGGTTATTGGTGTTTTTTGACGGTTTTTCACTGTTTTTAAGCGTTTTAGCAGGGTTATTGGTGTTTTTGACGGTTTTTCACTGTTTTTAAGCGTTTTAGCAGGGTTATTGGTGTTTTTGACGGTTTTTCACTGTTTTTAAGCGTTTTAGCAGGGTTATTGGTGTTTTTTGACGGTTTTTCACTGTTTTTAAGCGTTTTAGCAGGGTTATTGGTGTTTTTTGACGGTTTTTCACTGTTTTTAAGCGTTTTAGCAGGGTTATTGGTGTTTTTTGACGGTTTTTCACTGTTTTCAAGCGTTTTAGCAGAGTTATTGGTGTTTTTTGACGGTTTTTCACTTTTTTTAAGCGTTTTAGCAGGGTTATTGGTGTTTTTTGACGGTTTTTCACTGTTTTTAGGCGTTTTAGAAGGGTTATTGGAGTTTTTTGACGGTTTTTCACTGTTTTTAAGCGTTTTAGCAGGGTTATTGGTGTTTTTTTACGGTTTTTCACTGTTTTTAAGCGTTTTAGCAGGGTTATTGGTGTTTTTTGACGGTTTTTCACTGTTTTTAAGCGTTTTAGCAGGGTTATTGGTGTTTTTGGACGGGTTTTCACTGTTTTTAAGCGTTTTAGCAGGGTTATTGGTGTTTTTTGACGGTTTTTCACTGTTTTTAAGCGTTTTAGCAGGGTTATTGGTGTTTTTTGACGGTTTTTCACTGTTTTTAAGCGTTTTAGCAGGGTTATTGTTGTTTTTTGACGGTTTTTCACTGTTTTTAAGCGTTTTAGCAGGGTTATTGGTGTTTTTTGACGGTTTTTCACTGTTTTTAAGCGTTTTAGCAGTGTTATTGGTGTTTTTTGACGGTTTTTCACTGTTTTTAAGCGTCTTAGCAGGGTTATTGGTGTTTTTTGACGGTTTTTCACTGTTTTTAAGCGTTTTAGCAGGGTTATTGGTGTTTTTGACGGTTTTTCACTGTTTTTAAGCGTTTTAGCAGGGTTATTGGTGTTTTTGACGGTTTTTCACTGTTTTTAAGCGTTTTAGCAGGGTTATTGGTGTTTTTTGACGGTTTTTCACTGTTTTTAAGCGTTTTAGCAGGGTTATTGTTGTTTTTTGACGGTTTTTCACTGTTTTTAAGCGTTTTAGCAGGGTTATTGGTGTTTTTTGACGGTTTTTCACTGTTTTTAAGCGTTTTAGCAGTGTTATTGGTGTTTTTTGACGGTTTTTCACTGTTTTTAAGCGTCTTAGCAGGGTTATTGGTGTTTTTTGACGGTTTTTCACTGTTTTTAAGCGTTTTAGCAGGGTTATTGGTGTTTTTGACGGTTTTTCACTGTTTTTAAGCGTTTTAGCAGGGTTATTGGTGTTTTTGACGGTTTTTCACTGTTTTTAAGCGTTTTAGCAGGGTTATTGGTGTTTTTTGACGGTTTTTCACTGTTTTTAAGCGTTTTAGCAGGGTTATTGGTGTTTTTTGACGGTTTTTCACTGTTTTTAAGCGTTTTAGCAGGGTTATTGGTGTTTTTTGACGGTTTTTCACTGTTTTCAAGCGTTTTAGCAGAGTTATTGGTGTTTTTTGACGGTTTTTCACATTTTTTAAGCGTTTTAGCAGGGTTATTGGTGTTTTTTGACGGTTTTTCACTGTTTTTAGGCGTTTTAGAAGGGTTATTGGAGTTTTTTGACGGTTTTTCACTGTTTTTAAGCGTTTTAGCAGGGTTATTGGTGTTTTTTTACGGTTTTTCACTGTTTTTAAGCGTTTTAGCAGGGTTATTGGTGTTTTTTGACGGTTTTTCACTGTTTTTAAGCGTTTTAGCAGGGTTATTGGTGTTTTTGGACGGGTTTTCACTGTTTTTAAGCGTTTTAGCAGGGTTATTGGTGTTTTTTGACGGTTTTTCACTGTTTTTAAGCGTTTTAGCAGGGTTATTGGTGTTTTTTGACGGTTTTTCACTGTTTTTAAGCGTTTTAGCAGGGTTATTGTTGTTTTTTGACGGTTTTTCACTGTTTTTAAGCGTTTTAGCAGGGTTATTGGTGTTTTTTGACGGTTTTTCACTGTTTTTAAGCGTTTTAGCAGTGTTATTGGTGTTTTTTGACGGTTTTTCACTGTTTTTAAGCGTCTTAGCAGGGTTATTGGTGTTTTTTGACGGTTTTTCACTGTTTTTAAGCGTTTTAGCAGGGTTATTGGTGTTTTTGACGGTTTTTCACTGTTTTTAAGCGTTTTAGCAGGGTTATTGGTGTTTTTGACGGTTTTTCACTGTTTTTAAGCGTTTTAGCAGGGTTATTGGTGTTTTTTGACGGTTTTTCACTGTTTTTAAGCGTTTTAGCAGGGTTATTGGTGTTTTTTGACGGTTTTTCACTGTTTTTAAGCGTTTTAGCAGGGTTATTGGTGTTTTTTGACGGTTTTTCACTGTTTTCAAGCGTTTTAGCAGAGTTATTGGTGTTTTTTGACGGTTTTTCCCTTTTTTTAAGCGTTTTAGCAGGGTTATTGGTGTTTTTTGACGGTTTTTCACTGTTTTTAGGCGTTTTAGAAGGGTTATTGGAGTTTTTTGACGGTTTTTCACTGTTTTTAAGCGTTTTAGCAGGGTTATTGGTGTTTTTTTACGGTTTTTCACTGTTTTTAAGCGTTTTAGCAGGGTTATTGGTGTTTTTTGACGGTTTTTCACTGTTTTTAAGCGTTTTAGCAGGGTTATTGGTGTTTTTGGACGGGTTTTCACTGTTTTTAAGCGTTTTAGCAGGGTTATTGGTGTTTTTTGACGGTTTTTCACTGTTTTTAAGCGTTTTAGCAGGGTTATTGGTGTTTTTTGACGGTTTTTCACTGTTTTTAAGCGTTTTAGCAGGGTTATTGTTGTTTTTTGACGGTTTTTCACTGTTTTTAAGCGTTTTAGCAGGGTTATTGGTGTTTTTTGACGGTTTTTCACTGTTTTTAAGCGTTTTAGCAGTGTTATTGGTGTTTTTTGACGGTTTTTCACTGTTTTTAAGCGTCTTAGCAGGGTTATTGGTGTTTTTTGACGGTTTTTCACTGTTTTTAGGCGTTTTAGAAGGGTTATTGGAGTTTTTTGACGGTTTTTCACTGTTTTTAAGCGTTTTAGCAGGGTTACTGGTGTTTTTTGACGGTTTTTCACTGTTTTTAAGCGTTTTAGCAGGGTTATTGGTGTTTTTTGACGGTTTTTCACTGTTTTTAAGCGTTTCAGCAGGGTTATTGGTGTTTTTTGACGGTTTTTCACTGTTTTTAAGCGTTTTAGCAGGGTTATTGGTGTTTTTTGACGGTTTTTCACTGTTTTTAAGCGTTTTAGCAGGGTTATTGGTGTTTTTTGACGGTTTTTCACTGTTTTTAAGCGTTTTAGCAGGGTTATTGTTGTTTTTTGACGGTTTTTCACTGTTTTTAAGCGTTTTAGCAGGGTTATTGGTGTTTTTTGACGGTTTTTCACTGTTTTTAAGCGTTTTAGCAAGGTTATTGGTGTTTTTTGACGGTTTTTCACTGTTTTTAAGCGTTTTAGCAAGGTTATTGGTGTTTTTTGTCGGTTTTTCACTGTCACTGTTTTTAAGCGTTTTAACAGGGTTATTAATGTTTTTTGACGGTTTTTCACTGTTTTTAAGCGTTTAAGCAGGGTTATTGGTGTTTTTTGACGGTTTTTCACTGTTTTTAAGCGTTTTTAGCAGGGTTATTGGTGTTTTTTGACGGTTTTTCACTGTTTTCAAGCGTTTTAGCAGGGTTATTGGTGTTTTTCGACGGTTTTTCACTGTTTTTAAGCGTTTTAGCAGGGTTATTGGTGTTTTTTGACGGTTTTTACTGTTTTTAAGCGTTTTAGCAGGGTTATTGGTGTTTTTTGACGGGTTTTCACTGTTTTCAAGCGTTTTAGCAGGATTATTGGTGTTTTTTGACGGTTTTTCACTGTTTTTAAGCGTGTTAGCAGGGTTATTGGTGTTTTTTGACGGTTTTTCACTGTTTTTAAGCGTTTTAGCAGGGTTATGGTGTTTTTTGACGGTTTTTCACTGTTTTTAAGCGTTTTAGCAGGGTTATTGGTGTTTTTTGACGGTTTTTCAAGGTTTTTAAGCGTTTTAGCAGGGTTATTGGTGTTTTTTGACGGTTTTTCACTGTTTTTAAGCGTTTTAGCAGGGTTATTGGTGTTTTTTGACGGTTTTTCACTGTTTTTAAGCGTTTTAGCAGGGTTATTGGTGTTTTTTGACGGTTTTTCACTGTTTTTAAGCGTTTTAGCAGGGTTATTGTTGTTTTTTTACGGTTTTTCACTGTTTTTATGCGTTTTTAGCAGGGTTATTGGTGTTTTTTGACGGTTTTTCACTGTTTTTAAGCGTTTTAGCAGGGTTATTGGTGTTTTTTGACGGTTTTTCACTGTTTTTAAGCGTTCTAGCAGGGTTATTGGTGTTTTTTGACGGTTTTTCACTGTTTTTAAGCGTTTTAGCAGGGTTATTGGTGTTTTTTGACGGTTTTTCACTGTTTTTTAAGCGTTTTAGCAGGGTTATTGGTGTTTTTTGACGGTTTTTCACTGTTTTTAGGCGTTTTAGCAGGGTTATTGGTGTTTTTTGACGGTTTTTCACTGTTTTTAAGCGTTTTAGCAGGGTTATTGGTGTTTTTTGACGGTTTTTCACTGTTTTCAAGCGTTTTAGCAGAGTTATTGGTGTTTTTTGACGGTTTTTCACTTTTTTTAAGCGTTTTAGCAGGGTTATTGGTGTTTTTTGACGGTTTTTCACTGTTTTTAGGCGTTTTAGAAGGGTTATTGGAGTTTTTTGACGGTTTTCACTGTTTTTAAGCGTTTTAGCAGGGTTATTGGTGTTTTTTTACGGTTTTTCACTGTTTTTAAGCGTTTTAGCAGGGTTATTGGTGTTTTTTGACGGTTTTTCACTGTTTTTAAGCGTTTTAGCAGGGTTATTGGTGTTTTTGGACGGGTTTTCACTGTTTTTAAGCGTTTTAGCAGGGTTATTGGTGTTTTTTGACGGTTTTTCACTGTTTTTAAGCGTTTTAGCAGGGTTATTGGTGTTTTTTGACGGTTTTTCACTGTTTTTAAGCGTTTTAGCAGGGTTATTGTTGTTTTTTGACGGTTTTTCACTGTTTTTAAGCGTTTTAGCAGGGTTATTGGTGTTTTTTGACGGTTTTTCACTGTTTTTAAGCGTTTTAGCAGTGTTATTGGTGTTTTTTGACGGTTTTTCACTGTTTTTAAGCGTCTTAGCAGGGTTATTGGTGTTTTTTGACGGTTTTTCACTGTTTTTAAGCGTTTTAGCAGGGTTATTGGTGTTTTTGACGGTTTTTCACTGTTTTTAAGCGTTTTAGCAGGGTTATTGGTGTTTTTTGACGGTTTTTCACCGTTTTTAAGCGTTTTAGCAGGGTTATTGGTGTTTTTTGACGGTTTTTCACTGTTTTTAAGCGTTTTAGCAGGGTTATTGGTGTTTTTTGACGGTTTTTCACTGTTTTTAAGCGTTTTAGCAGGGTTATTGGTGTTTTTTGACGGTTTTTCACTGTTTTTAAGCGTTTTAGCAGGGTTATTGGTGTTTTTTGACGGTTTTTCACTGTTTTTAAGCGTTTTAGCAGGGTTATTGGTGTTTTTTGACGGTTTTTCACTGTTTTTAAGCGTTTTAGCAGGATTATTGGTGTTTTTTGACGGTTTTTCACTGTTTTTAAGCGTTTTAGCAGGGTTATTGGTGTTTTTTGACGGTTTTTCACTGTTTTTAAGCGTTTTAGCAGGGTTATTGGTGTTTTTTGACGGTTTTTCACTGTTTTTAAGCGTTTTAGCAGGGTTATTGGTGTTTTTTGACGGTTTTTCACTGTTTTTAAGCGTTTTAGCAGGGTTATTGGTGTTTTTTGACGGTTTTTCACTGTTTTTAAGCGTTTTAGCAGGGTTATTGGTGTTTTTTGACGGTTTTTCACTGTTTTTAAGCGTTTTAGCAGGGTTATTTTGTTTTTTGACGGTTTTTCACTGTTTTTAAGCGTTTTAGCAGGGTTATTGGTGTTTTTTGACGGTTTTTTACTGTTTTTAAGCGTTTTAGCAGGGTTATTGGTGTTTTTTGACGGTTTTTTCACTGTTTTTGAGCGTTTTAGCAGGGTTATTGGTGTTTTTTGACGGTTTTTCACTGTTTTTAAGCGTTTTAGCAGGGTTATTGGTGTTTTTTGACGGTTTTTCACTGTTTTTAAGCGTTTTAGCAGGGTTATTGGTGTTTTTTGACGGTTTTCACTGTTTTTAAGCGTTTTAGCAGGGTTATTGGTGTTTTTTGACGGTTTTCACTGTTTTTAAGCGTTTTAGCAGGGTTATTGGTGTTTTTTGACGGTTTTTCACTGTTTTTAAGCGTTTTAGCAGGGTTATTGGTGTTTTTGGACGGGTTTTCACTGTTTTTAAGCGTTTTAGCAGTGTTATTGGTGTTTTTGACGGTTTTTCACTGTTTTAAGCGTTTTAGCAGGGTT
>NW_027556700.1:0-19780 GCF_964204865.1 Styela clava
GGTTTTTCACTGTTTTAAGCGTTTTAGCAGGGTTATTGGTGTTTTTTGACGGTTTTTCACTGTTTTTAAGCGTTTTAGCAGGGTTATTGGTGTTTTTGACGGTTTTTCACTGTTTTTAGCGTTTTAGCAGGGTTATTGGTGTTTTTTGACGGTTTTTCACTGTTTTTAAGCGTTTTAGCAGGGTTATTGGTGTTTTTTGACGGTTTTTCACTGTTTTTAAGCGTTTTAGCAGGGTTATTGGTGTTTTTTGACGGTTTTTCACTGTTTTTTAAGCGTTTTAGCAGGGTTATTGGTGTTTTTTGACGGTTTTTCACTGTTTTTAAGCGTTTTAGCAGGGTTATTGGTGTTTTTTGACGGTTTTTCACTGTTTTTAAGCGTTTTAGCAGGGTTATTGGTGTTTTTTGACGGTTTTTCACTGTTTTTAAGCGTTTTAGCAGGGTTATTGGTGTTTTTTGACGGTTTTTCACTGTTTTTAAGCGTTTTAGCAGGGTTATTGGTGTTTTTTGACGGTTTTTCACTGTTTTTAAGCGTTTTAGCAGGGTTATTGGTGTTTTTTGACGGTTTTTCACTGTTTTTAAGCGTTTTAGCAGGGTTATTGGTGTTTTTTGACGGTTTTTCACTGTTTTTAAGCGTTTTAGCAGGGTTATTGGTGTTTTTTGACGGTTTTTCACTGTTTTTAAGCGTTTTAGCAGGGTTATTGGTGTTTTTTGACGGTTTTTCACTGTTTTTAAGCGTTTTAGCAGGGTTATTGGTGTTTTTTGACGGTTTTTCACTGTTTTTAAGCGTTTTAGCAGGGTTATTGGTGTTTTTTGACGGTTTTTCACTGTTTTTAAGCGTTTTAGCAGGGTTATTGGTGTTTTTTGACGGTTTTTCACTGTTTTTAAGCGTTTTAGCAGGGTTATTGGTGTTTTTTGACGGTTTTTCACTGTTTTTAAGCGTTTTAGCAGGGTTATTGGTGTTTTTTGACGGTTTTTCACTGTTTTTAAGCGTTTTAGCAGGGTTATTGGTGTTTTTTGACGGTTTTTCACTGTTTTTAAGCGTTTTAGCAGGGTTATTGGTGTTTTTTGACGGTTTTTCACTGTTTTTAAGCGTTTTAGCAGGGTTATTGGTGTTTTTTGACGGTTTTTCACTGTTTTTAAGCGTTTTAGCAGGGTTATTGGTGTTTTTTGACGGTTTTTCACTGTTTTTAAGCGTTTTAGCAGGGTTATTGGTGTTTTTGACGGTTTTCACTGTTTTTAAGCGTTTTAGCAGGGTTATTGGTGTTTTTTGACGGTTTTTCACTGTTTTTAAGCGTTTTAGCAGGGTTATTGGTGTTTTTTGACGGTTTTTCACTGTTTTTAAGCGTTTTAGCAGGGTTATTGGTGTTTTTTGACGGTTTTTCACTGTTTTTAAGCGTTTTAGCAGGGTTATTGGTGTTTTTTGACGGTTTTTCACTGTTTTTAAGCGTTTTAGCAGGGTTATTGGTGTTTTTTGACGGTTTTTCACTGTTTTTAAGCGTTTTAGCAGGGTTATTGGTGTTTTTTGACGGTTTTTCACTGTTTTTAAGCGTTTTAGCAGGGTTATTGGTGTTTTTTGACGGTTTTTCACTGTTTTTAAGCGTTTTAGCAGGGTTATTGGTGTTTTTTGACGGTTTTTCACTGTTTTTTAAGCGTTTTAGCAGGGTTATTGGTGTTTTTTGACGGTTTTTCACTGTTTTTAAGCGTTTTAGCAGGGTTATTGGTGTTTTTTGACGGTTTTTCACTGTTTTTAAGCGTTTTAGCAGGGTTATTGGTGTTTTTGACGGTTTTTCACTGTTTTTAAGCGTTTTAGCAGGGTTATTGGTGTTTTTTGACGGTTTTTCACTGTTTTTAAGCGTTTTAGCAGGGTTATTGGTGTTTTTTGACGGTTTTTCACTGTTTTTAAGCGTTTTAGCAGGGTTATTGGTGTTTTTTGACGGTTTTTCACTGTTTTTTAAGCGTTTTAGCAGGGTTATTGGTGTTTTTTGACGGTTTTTCACTGTTTTTAAGCGTTTTAGCAGGGTTATTGGTGTTTTTTGACGGTTTTTCACTGTTTTTAAGCGTTTTAGCAGGGTTTATTGGTGTTTTTTGACGGTTTTTCACTGTTTTTAAGCGTTTTAGCAGGGTTATTGGTGTTTTTTGACGGTTTTTCACTGTTTTTAAGCGTTTTAGCAGGGTTATTGGTGTTTTTTGACGGTTTTTCACTGTTTTTAAGCGTTTTAGCAGGGTTATTGGTGTTTTTTGACGGTTTTTCACTGTTTTTAAGCGTTTTAGCAGGGTTATTGGTGTTTTTTGACGGTTTTTCACTGTTTTTAAGCGTTTTAGCAGGGTTATTGGTGTTTTTTGACGGTTTTTCACTGTTTTTAAGCGTTTTAGCAGGGTTATTGGTGTTTTTTGACGGTTTTTCACTGTTTTTAAGCGTTTTAGCAGGGTTATTGGTGTTTTTTGACGGTTTTTCACTGTTTTTAAGCGTTTTAGCAGGGTTATTGGTGTTTTTTGACGGTTTTTCACTGTTTTTAAGCGTTTTAGCAGGGTTATTGGTGTTTTTTGACGGTTTTTCACTGTTTTTAAGCGTTTTAGCAGGGTTATTGGTGTTTTTTGACGGTTTTTCACTGTTTTTAAGCGTTTTAGCAGGGTTATTGGTGTTTTTTGACGGTTTTTCACTGTTTTTAAGCGTTTTAGCAGGGTTATTGGTGTTTTTTGACGGTTTTTCACTGTTTTTAAGCGTTTTAGCAGGGTTATTGGTGTTTTTTGACGGTTTTTCACTGTTTTTAAGCGTTTTAGCAGGGTTATTGGTGTTTTTTGACGGTTTTTCACTGTTTTTAAGCGTTTTAGCAGGGTTATTGGTGTTTTTTGACGGTTTTTCACTGTTTTTAAGCGTTTTAGCAGGGTTATTGGTGTTTTTTGACGGTTTTTCACTGTTTTTAAGCGTTTTAGCAGGGTTATTGGTGTTTTTTGACGGTTTTTCACTGTTTTCAAGCGTTTTAGCAGGGTTATTGGTGTTTTTTGACGGTTTTTCACTGTTTTTAAGCGTTTTAGCAGGGTTATTGGTGTTCTTTGACGGTTTTTCACTGTTTTTAAGCGTTTTAGCAGGGTTATTGGTGTTTTTTGACGGTTTTTCACTGTTTTTAAGCGTTTTAGCAGGGTTATTGGTGTTTTTTGACGGTTTTTCACTGTTTTTAAGCGTTTTAGCAGGGTTATTGGAGTTTTTTGACGGTTTTTCACTGTTTTTAAGCGTTTTAGCAGGGTTATTGGTGTTTTTTGACGGTTTTTCACTGTTTTTAAGCGTTTTAGCAGGGTTATTGGTGTTTTTTGACGGTTTTTCACTGTTTTTAAGCGTTTTAGCAGGGTTATTGGTGTTTTTTGACGGTTTTTCACTGTTTTTAAGCGTTTTAGCAGGGTTATTGGTGTTTTTTGACGGTTTTTCACTGTTTTTAAGCGTTTTAGCAGGGTTATTGGTGTTTTTTGACGGTTTTTCACTGTTTTTAAGCGTTTTAGCAGGGTTATTGGTGTTTTTCTTGACGGTTTTTCACTGTTTTTAAGCGTTTTAGCAGGGTTATTGGTGTTTTTTGACGGTTTTTCACTGATTTTAAGCGTTTTAGCAGGGTTATTGGTGTTTTTTGACGGTTTTTCACTGTTTTCAAGCGTTTTAGCAGGGTTATTGGTGTTTTTTGACGGTTTTTCTCTGTTTTTAAGCGTTTTAGCAGGGTTATTGGTGTTTTTTGACGGTTTTTCACTGTTTTTAAGCGTTTTAGCAGGGTTATTGGTGTTTTTTGACGGTTTTTCACTGTTTTTAAGCGTTTTAGCAGGGTTATTGGTGTTTTTTGACGGTTTTTCACTGTTTTTAAGCGTTTTAGCAGGGTTATTGGTGTTTTTTGACGGATTTTCACTGTTTTTAAGCGTTTTAGCAGGGTTATTGGTGTTTTTTGACGGTTTTTCACTGTTTTTAAGCGTTTTAGCAGGGTTATTGGTGTTTTTTGACGGTTTTTCACTGTTTTTAAGCGTTTTAGCAGGGTTATTGGTGTTTTTTGACGGTTTTTCACTGTTTTTAAGCGTTTTAGCAGGGTTATTGGTGTTTTTTGACGGTTTTTCACTGTTTTTAAGCGTTTTAGTAGGGTTATTGGTGTTTTTTGATCGTTTTTCACTGTTTTTAAGCGTTTTAGCAAGGTTATTGGTGTTTTTTAACGGTTTTTCACTGTTTTTAAGCGTTTTAGCAGGGTTATTGGTGTTTTTTGACGGTTTTTCACTGTTTTTAAGCGTTTTAGCAGGGTTATTGGTGTTTTTTGACGGTTTTTCACTGTTTTCAAGCGTTTTAGCAGGGTTATTCGTGTTTTTTGACGGTTTTTCACTGTTTTTAAGCGTTTTAGCAGGGTTATTGGTGTTTTTTGACGGTTTTTCACTGTTTTTAAGCGTTTTAGCAGGGTTATTGGTGTTTTTTGACGGTTTTTCACTGTTTTTAAGCGTTTTAGCAGGGTTATTGGTGTTTTTTGACGGTTTTTTACTGTTTTTAAGCGTTTTAGCAGGGTTATTGGTGTTTTTTGACGGTTTTTCACTGTTTTTAAGCGTTTTAGCACGATTATTGGTGTTTTTTGACGGTTTTTCACTGTTTTTAAGCGTTTTAGCAGGGTTATTGGTGTTTTTTGACGGGTTTTCACTGTTTTTAAGCGTTTTAGCAGGGTTATTGGTGTTTTTTGACGGTTTTTCACTGTTTTTAAGCGTTTTAGCAGGGTTATTGGTGTTTTTTGACGGTTTTTCACTGTTTTTAAGCGTTTTAGCAGGGTTATTGGTGTTTTTTGACGGTTTTTCACTGTTTTTAAGCGTTTTAGCAGGGTTATTGGTGTTTTTTGACGGTTTTTCAATGATTTTAAGCGTTTTAGCAGGGTTATTGGTGTTTTTTGACGGTTTTTCACTGTTTTTAAGCGTTTTAGCAGGGTTATTGGTGTTTTTTGACGGTTTTTCACTGTTTTTAAGCGTTTTAGCAGGGTTATTGGTGTTTTTTGACGGTTTTTCACTGTTTTTGAGCGTTTTAGCAGGGTTATTGGTGTTTTTTGACGGTTTTTCACTGTTTTTAAGCGTTTTAGCAGGGTTTTTGGTGTTTTTTGACGGTTTTTCACTGTTTTTTAGCGTTTTAGCAGGGTTATTGGTGTTTTTTGACTGTTTTTCACTGTTTTTAAGCGTTTTAGCAGGGTTATTGGTGTTTTTTGACGGTTTTTCACTGTTTTTAAGCGTTTTAGCAGGGTTATTGGTGTTTTTTGACGGTTGTTGACGGTTTTTCACTGTTTTTAAGCGTTTTAGCAGGGTTATTGGTGTTTTTTGACGGTTTTCCACTGTTTTTAAGCGTTTTAGCAGGGTTATTGGTGTTTTTTGACGGTTTTTCACTGTTTTTAAGCGTTTTAGCAGGGTTATTGGTGTTTTTTGACGGTTTTTCACTGTTTTTAAGCGTTTTAGCAGGGTTATTGGTGTTTTTTGACGGTTTTTCACTGTTTTTAAGCGTTTTAGCAGGGTTATTGGTGTTTTTTGACGGTTTTTCACTGTTTTTAAGCGTTTTAGCAGGGTTATTGGTGTTTTTTGACGGTTTTTCACTGTTTTTAAGCGTTTTAGCAGGGTTATTGGAGTTTTTTGACGGGTTTTCACTGTTTTTAAGCGTTTTAGCAGGGTTATTGGTGTTTTTTGACGGTTTTTCACTGTTTCTAAGCGTTCTAGCAGGGTTATTGGTGTTTTTTGACGGTTTTTCACTGTTTTTAAGCGTTTTAGCAGGGTTATTGGTGTATTTTGACGGTTTTTCACTGTTTTTAAGCGTTTTAGCAGGGTTATTGGTGTTTTTTGACGGTTTTTCACTGTTTTTAAGCGTTTTAGCAGGGTTATTGGTGTATTTTGACGGTTTTTCACTGTTTTTAAGCGTTTTAGCAGGGTTATTGATGTTTTTTGACGGTTTTTCACTGTTTTTAAGCGTTTTAGCAGGGTTATTGGTGTTTTTTGACGGTTTTTCACTGTTTTTAAGCGTTTTAGCAGGGTTATTGGTGTTTTTTGACGGTTTTTCACTGTTTTTAAGCGTTTTAGCAGGGTTATTGGTGTTTTTTGACGGTTTTTCACTGTTTTTGAGCGTTTTAGCAGGGTTATTGGTGTTTTTTGACGGTTTTTCACTGTTTTTAAGCGTTTTAGCAGGGTTATTGGTGTTTTTTGACGGTTTTTTACTGTTTTTAAGCGTTTTAGCAGGGTTATTGGTGTTTTTTGACGGTTTTTCACTGTTTTTAAGCGTTTTAGCAGGGTTATTGGTGTTTTTTGACGGTTGTTGACGGTTTTTCACTGTTTTTAAGCGTTTTAGCAGGGTTATTGGTGTTTTTTGACGGTTTTCCACTGTTTTTAAGCGTTTTAGCAGGGTTATTGGTGTTTTTTGACGGTTTTTCACTGTTTTTAAGCGTTTTAGCAGGGTTATTGGTGTTTTTTGACGGTTTTTCACTGTTTTTAAGCGTTTTAGCAGGGTTATTGGTGTTTTTTGACGGTTTTTCACTGTTTTTAAGCGTTTTAGCAGGGTTATTGGTGTTTTTTGACGGTTTTTCACTGTTTTTAAGCGTTTTAGCAGGGTTATTGGTGTTTTTTGACGGTTTTTCACTGTTTTTAAGCGTTTTAGCAGGGTTATTGGAGTTTTTTGACGGGTTTTCACTGTTTTTAAGCGTTTTAGCAGGGTTATTGGTGTTTTTTGACGGTTTTTCACTGTTTCTAAGCGTTCTAGCAGGGTTATTGGTGTTTTTTGACGGTTTTTCACTGTTTTTAAGCGTTTTAGCAGGGTTATTGGTGTATTTTGACGGTTTTTCACTGTTTTTAAGCGTTTTAGCAGGGTTATTGGTGTTTTTTGACGGTTTTTCACTGTTTTTAAGCGTTTTAGCAGGGTTATTGGTGTATTTTGACGGTTTTTCACTGTTTTTAAGCGTTTTAGCAGGGTTATTGATGTTTTTTGACGGTTTTTCACTGTTTTTAAGCGTTTTAGCAGGGTTATTGGTGTTTTTTGACGGTTTTTCACTGTTTTTAAGCGTTTTAGCAGGGTTATTGGTGTTTTTTGACGGTTTTTCACTGTTTTTAAGCGTTTTAGCAGGGTTATTGGTGTTTTTTGACGGTTTTTCACTGTTTTTGAGCGTTTTAGCAGGGTTATTGGTGTTTTTTGACGGTTTTTCACTGTTTTTAAGCGTTTTAGCAGGGTTATTGGTGTTTTTTGACGGTTTTTTACTGTTTTTAAGCGTTTTAGCAGGGTTATTGGTGTTTTTTGACGGTTTTTCACTGTTTTTAAGCGTTTTAGCAGGGTTATTGGTGTTTTTTGACGGTTTTTCACTGTTTTTAAGCGTTTTAGCAGGGTTATTGGTGTTTTTTGACGGTTTTTCACTGTTTTTAAGCGTTTTAGCAGGGTTATTGGTGTTTTTTGACGGTTTTTCACTGTTTTTAAGCGTTTTAGCAGGGTTATTGGTGTTTTTTGACGGTTTTTCACTGTTTTTAAGCGTTTTAGCAGGGTTATTGGTGTTTTTTGACGGTTTTTCACTGTTTTTGAGCGTTTTAGCAGGGTTATTGGTGTTTTTTGACGGTTTTTCACTGTTTTTAAGCGTTTTAGCAGGGTTATTGGTGTTTTTTGACGGTTTTTTACTGTTTTTAAGCGTTTTAGCAGGGTTATTGGTGTTTTTTGACGGTTTTTCACTGTTTTTAAGCGTTTTAGCAGGGTTATTGGTGTTTTTTGACGGTTTTTCACTGTTTTTAAGCGTTTTAGCAGGGTTATTGGTGTTTTTTGACGGTTTTTCACTGTTTTTAAGCGTTTTAGCAGGGTTATTGGTGTTTTTTGACGGTTTTTCACTGTTTTTAAGCGTTTTAGCAGGGTTATTGGTGTTTTTTGACGGTTTTTCACTGTTTTTAAGCGTTTTAGCAGGGTTATTGGTGTTTTTTGACGGTTTTTCACTGTTTTTAAGCGTTTTAGCAGGGTTATTGGTGTTTTTTGACGGTTTTTTCACTGTTTTTAAGCGTTTTAGCAGGGTTATTGGTGTTTTTTGACGGTTTTTCACTGTTTTTAAGCGTTTTAGCAGGGTTATTGGTGTTCTTTGACGGTTTTTCACTGTTTTTGAGCGTTTTAGCAGGGTTATTGGTGTTTTTTGACGGTTTTTCACTGTTTTTAAGCGTTTTAGCAGGGTTATTGGTGTTTTTTGACGGGTTTTCACTGTTTTTAAGCGTTTTAGCAGGGTTATTGGAGTTTTTTGACGGGTTTTCACTGTTTTTAAGCGTTTTAGCAGGGTCATTGGTGTTTTTTGACGGTTTTTCACTTTTTTTAAGCGTTTTAGCAGGGTTATTGGTGTTTTTTGACGGTTTTTCACTGTTTTTAAGCGTTTTAGCAGGGTTATTGGTGTTTATTGACGGTTTTTCACTGTTTTTAAGCGTTTTAGCAGGGTTATTGGTGTTTTTTGACGGTTTTTCACTGTTTTTAAGCGTTTTAGCAGGGTTATTGGTGTTTTTTGACGGTTTTTCACTGTTTTTAAGCGTTTTAGCAGGGTTATTGGTGTTTTTTGACGGTTTTTCACTGTTTTTAAGCGTTTTAGCAGGGTTATTGGTGTTTTTTGACGGTTTTTCACTGTTTTTAAGCGTTTTAGCAGGGTTATTGGTGTTTTTTGACGGTTTTTCACTGTTTTTAAGCGTTTTAGCAGGGTTATTGGTGTTTTTTGACGGTTTTTCAATAATTTTAAGCGTTTTAGCAGGGTTATTGGTGTTTTTTGACGGTTTTTCACTGTTTTTAAGCGTTTTAGCAGGGTTATTGGTGTTTTTTGACGGTTTTTCACTGTTTTTAAGCGTTTTAGCAGGGTTATTGGTGTTTTTTGACGGTTTTTCACTGTTTTTGAGCGTTTTAGCAGGGTTATTGGTGTTTTTTGACGGTTTTTCACTGTTTTTAAGCGTTTTAGCAGGGTTATTGGAGTTTTTTGACGGGTTTTCACTGTTTTTAAGCGTTTTAGCAGGGTTATTGGTGTTTTTTGACGGTTTTTCACTGTTTCTAAGCGTTCTAGCAGGGTTATTGGTGTTTTTTGACGGTTTTTCACTGTTTTTAAGCGTTTTAGCAGGGTTATTGGTGTTTTTTGACGGTTTTTCACTGTTTTTAAGCGTTTTAGCAGGGTTATTGGTGTTTTTTGACGGTTTTTCACTGTTTTTAAGCGTTTCAGCAGGGTTATTGGTGTTTTTTGACGGTTTTTCACTGTTTTTAAGCGTTTTAGCAGGGTTATTCTTGTTTTTTGACGGTTTTTCACTGTTTTTAAGCGTTTTAGCAGGGTTATTGGTGTTTTTTGACGGTTTTCCACTGTTTTTAAGCGTTTTAGCAGGGTTATTGGTGTTTTTTGACGGTTTTTCACTGTTTTTAAGCGTTTTAGCAGGGTTATTGGTGTTTTTTGACCGTTTTTCACTGTTTTTAAGCGTTTTAGCAGGGTTATTGGTGTTTTTTGACGGTTTTTCACTGTTTTTAAGCGTTTTAGCAGGGTTATTGGTGTTTTTTGACGGTTTTTCACTGTTTTTAAGCGTTTTAGCAGGGTTATTGGTGTTTTTTGACGGTTTTTCACTGTTTTTAAGCGTTTTAGCAGGGTTATTGGAGTTTTTTGACGGGTTTTCACTGTTTTTAAGCGTTTTAGCAGGGTTATTGGTGTTTTTTGACGGTTTTTCACTGTTTCTAAGCGTTCTAGCAGGGTTATTGGTGTTTTTTGACGGTTTTTCACTGTTTTTAAGCGTTTTAGCAGGGTTATTGGTGTATTTTGACGGTTTTTCACTGTTTTTAAGCGTTTTAGCAGGGTTATTGGTGTTTTTTGACGGTTTTTCACTGTTTTTAAGCGTTTTAGCAGGGTTATTGGTGTATTTTGACGGTTTTTCACTGTTTTTAAGCGTTTTAGCAGGGTTATTGATGTTTTTTGACGGTTTTTCACTGTTTTTAAGCGTTTTAGCAGGGTTATTGGTGTTTTTTGACGGTTTTTCACTGTTTTTAAGCGTTTTAGCAGGGTTATTGGTGTTTTTTGACGGTTTTTCACTGTTTTTAAGCGTTTTAGCAGGGTTATTGGTGTTTTTTGACGGTTTTTCACTGTTTTTGAGCGTTTTAGCAGGGTTATTGGTGTTTTTTGACGGTTTTTCACTGTTTTTAAGCGTTTTAGCAGGGTTATTGGTGTTTTTTGACGGTTTTTTACTGTTTTTAAGCGTTTTAGCAGGATTATTGGTGTTTTTTGACGGTTTTTCACTGTTTTTAAGCGTTTTAGCAGGGTTATTGGTGTTTTTTGACGGTTTTTCACTGTTTTTAAGCGTTTTAGCAGGGTTATTGGTGTTTTTTGACGGTTTTTCACTGTTTTTAAGCGTTTTAGCAGGGTTATTGGTGTTTTTTGACGGTTTTTCACTGTTTTTAAGCGTTTTAGCAGGGTTATTGGTGTTTTTTGACGGTTTTTCACTGTTTTTAAGAGTTTTAGCAGGGTTATTGGTGTTTTTTGACGGTTTTTCACTGTTTTTAAGCGTTTTAGCAGGGTTATTGGTGTTTTTTGACGGTTTTTTCACTGTTTTTAAGCGTTTTAGCAGGGTTATTGGTGTTTTTTGACGGTTTTTCACTGTTTTTAAGCGTTTTAGCAGGGTTGTTGGTGTTCTTTGACGGTTTTTCACTGTTTTTGAGCGTTTTAGCAGGGTTATTGGTGTTTTTTGACGGTTTTTCACTGTTTTTAAGCGTTTTAGCAGGGTTATTGGTGTTTTTTGACGGGTTTTCACTGTTTTTAAGCGTTTTAGCAGGGTTATTGGAGTTTTTTGACGGGTTTTCACTGTTTTTAAGCGTTTTAGCAGGGTCATTGGTGTTTTTTGACGGTTTTTCACTGTTTTTAAGCGTTTTAGCAGGGTTATTGGTGTTTTTTGACGGTTTTTCACTGTTTTTAAGCGTTTTAGCAGGGTTATTGGTGTTTATTGACGGTTTTTCACTGTTTTTAAGCGTTTTAGCAGGGTTATTGGTGTTTTTTGACGGTTTTTCACTGTTTTTAAGCGTTTTAGCAGGGTTATTGGTGTTTTTTGACGGTTTTTCACTGTTTTTAAGCGTTTTAGCAGGGTTATTGGTGTTTTTTGACGGTTTTTCACTGTTTTTAAGCGTTTTAGCAGGGTTATTGGTGTTTTTTGACGGTTTTTCACTGTTTTTAAGCGTTTTAGCAGGGTTATTGGTGTTTTTTGACGGTTTTTCACTGTTTTTAAGCGTTTTAGCAGGGTTATTGGTGTTTTTTGACGGTTTTTCAATGATTTTAAGCGTTTTAGCAGGGTTATTGGTGTTTTTTGACGGTTTTTCACTGTTTTTAAGCGTTTTAGCAGGGTTATTGGTGTTTTTTGACGGTTTTTCACTGTTTTTAAGCGTTTTAGCAGGGTTATTGGTGTTTTTTGACGGTTTTTCACTGTTTTTGAGCGTTTTAGCAGGGTTATTGGTGTTTTTTGACGGTTTTTCACTGTTTTTAAGCGTTTTAGCAGGGTTTTTGGTGTTTTTGACTGTTTTTCACTGTTTTTAAGCGTTTTAGCAGGGTTATTGGTGTTTTTTGACGGTTTTTCACTGTTTTTAAGCGTTTTAGCAGGGTTTTTGGTGTTTTTGACTGTTTTTCACTGTTTTTAAGCGTTTTAGCAGGGTTATTGGTGTTTTTTGACGGTTTTTCACTGTTTTTAAGCGTTTTAGCAGGGTTATTGGTGTTTTTTGACGGTTTTTCACTGTTTTTAAGCGTTTTAGCAGGGTTATTGGTGTTTTTTGACGGTTTTTCACTGTTTTTAAGCGTTTCAGCAGGGTTATTGGTGTTTTTTGACGGTTTTTCACTGTTTTTAAGCGTTTTAGCAGGGTTATTCTTGTTTTTTGACGGTTTTTCACTGTTTTTAAGCGTTTTAGCAGGGTTATTGGTGTTTTTTGACGGTTTTCCACTGTTTTTAAGCGTTTTAGCAGGGTTATTGGTGTTTTTTGACGGTTTTTCACTGTTTTTAAGCGTTTTAGCAGGGTTATTGGTGTTTTTTGACGGTTTTTCACTGTTTTTAAGCGTTTTAGCAGGGTTATTGGTGTTTTTTGACGGTTTTTCACTGTTTTTAAGCGTTTTAGCAGGGTTATTGGTGTTTTTTGACGGTTTTTCACTGTTTTTAAGCGTTTTAGCAGGGTTATTGGTGTTTTTTGACGGTTTTTCACTGTTTTTAAGCGTTTTAGCAGGGTTATTGGAGTTTTTTGACGGGTTTTCACTGTTTTTAAGCGTTTTAGCAGGGTTATTGGTGTTTTTTGACGGTTTTTCACTGTTTCTAAGCGTTCTAGCAGGGTTATTGGTGTTTTTTGACGGTTTTTCACTGTTTTTAAGCGTTTTAGCAGGGTTATTGGTGTATTTTGACGGTTTTTCACTGTTTTTAACCCTTTCCGTGCGGTGGGCACGTATACGTACCCACGACAAAACTCGCTAGTTTGCGGCGGGTACGTTGATGTACTCCACTGTTTTATTTAGCAATCGGTCGCAAACTGTTGGTCTAGTTTTTCCGGGTTTTAGTTTATTGATAAGAAGCCTTCTTCGAGATTAACATAAGCGACGGTAAATCTCGCTTTCGTTTACCATGGGAGTTTTATTTGCGGCGGAACGAGGGAGTGTTTTTGATATATGCAAATTTCGGTGTTTTTTGGGTGGTAATAGAAGACATATTATCCCTTCCATCTACCAAAGTATTTTGAGTTAGATAACGAAATTGCTACAGTAATATCATGCTATTGTTTGCCAACCAAGAAGCGGTAACAGTAAAGGATTTAGCGAATATTTCTATTTTTTATCACGGCTTGAAATTTCAACACCCAAGAAAAAAAATGCCTTTTTTCTATCCTGTTTGTGACTCAGACCACCCCTTTTGAAAAAAAAAAAATTTTTCAATCGCCAATTGCAAGCTCTTTAAATAAGCTTTCCAACGAGCCGTCAGTGGGCAGCAGAGGATCATTACTTTTTCGTTAGTCGATCGATTAGTTGTGGGCGTACAAATGCATAAAGTCGGCGTAGCAAATACGATTATTTAATAAAAAATAAAAATCGCATGGAAAGGGTTAAGCGTTTTAGCAGGGTTATTGGTGTTTTTTGACGGTTTTTCACTGTTTTTAAGCGTTTTAGCAGGGTTATTGGTGTATTTTGACGGTTTTTCACTGTTTTTAAGCGTTTTAGCAGGGTTATTGATGTTTTTTGACGGTTTTTCACTGTTTTTAAGCGTTTTAGCAGGGTTATTGGTGTTTTTTGACGGTTTTTCACTGTTTTTAAGCGTTTTAGCAGGGTTATTGGTGTTTTTTGACGGTTTTTCACTGTTTTTAAGCGTTTTAGCAGGGTTATTGGTGTTTTTTGACGGTTTTTCACTGTTTTTGAGCGTTTTAGCAGGGTTATTGGTGTTTTTTGACGGTTTTTCACTGTTTTTAAGCGTTTTAGCAGGGTTATTGGTGTTTTTTGACGGTTTTTTACTGTTTTTAAGCGTTTTAGCAGGGTTATTGGTGTTTTTTGACGGTTTTTCACTGTTTTTAAGCGTTTTAGCAGGGTTATTGGTGTTTTTTGACGGTTTTTCACTGTTTTTAAGCGTTTTAGCAGGGTTATTGGTGTTTTTTGACGGTTTTTCACTGTTTTTAAGCGTTTTAGCAGGGTTATTGGTGTTTATTGACGGTTTTTCACTGTTTTTAAGCGTTTTAGCAGGGTTATTGGTGTTTTTTGACGGTTTTTCACTGTTTTTAAGCGTTTTAGCAGGGTTATTGGTGTTTTTTGACGGTTTTTCACTGTTTTTAAGCGTTTTAGCAGGGTTATTGGTGTTTTTTGACGGTTTTTCACTGTTTTCAAGCGTTTTAGCAGGGTTATTGGTGTTTTTTGACGGTTTTTCACTGTTTTTAAGCGTTTTAGCAGGGTTATTGGTGTTTTTTGACGGTTTTTCACTGTTTTTGAGCGTTTTAGCAGGGTTATTGGTGTTTTTTGACGGTTTTTCACTGTTTTTAAGCGTTTTAGCAGGGTTATTGGTGTTTTTTGACGGTTTTTTACTGTTTTTAAGCGTTTTAGCAGGGTTATTGGTGTTTTTTGACGGTTTTTCACTGTTTTTAAGCGTTTTAGCAGGGTTATTGGTGTTTTTTGACGGTTTTTCACTGTTTTTAAGCGTTTTAGCAGGGTTATTGGTGTTTTTTGACGGTTTTTCACTGTTTTTAAGCGTTTTAGCAGGGTTATTGGTGTTTATTGACGGTTTTTCACTGTTTTTAAGCGTTTTAGCAGGGTTATTGGTGTTTTTTGACGGTTTTTCACTGTTTTTAAGCGTTTTAGCAGGGTTATTGGTGTTTTTTGACGGTTTTTCACTGTTTTTAAGCGTTTTAGCAGGGTTATTGGTGTTTTTTGACGGTTTTTCACTGTTTTCAAGCGTTTTAGCAGGGTTATTGGTGTTTTTTGACGGTTTTTCACTGTTTTTAAGCGTTTTAGCAGGGTTATTGGTGTTTTTTGACGGTTTTTCACTGTTTTTTTTAGCGTTTTAGCAGGGTTATTGGTGTTTTTTGACGGTTTTTCACTGTTTTTAAGCGTTTTAGCAGGGTTATTGGTGTTTTTTGACGGTTTTTCACTGTTTTTAAGCGTTTTAGCAGGGTTATTGGTGTTTTTTGACGGTTTTTCACTGTTTTTAAGCGTTTTAGCAGAGTTATTGGTGTTTTTTGACGGTTTTTCACTGTTTTTAAGCGTTTTAGCAGGGTTATTGGTGTTTTTTGACGGTTTTTCACTGTTTTTAAGCGTTTTAGCAGGGTTATTGGTGTTTTTTGACGGTTTTTCACTGTTTTTAAGCGTTTTAGCAGGGTTATTGGTGTATTTTGACGGTTTTTCACTGTTTTTAAGCGTTTTAGCAGGGTTATTGATGTTTTTTGACGGTTTTTCACTGTTTTTAAGCGTTTTAGCAGGGTTATTGGTGTTTTTTGACGGTTTTTCACTGTTTTTAAGCGTTTTAGCAGGGTTATTGGTGTTTTTTGACGGTTTTTCACTGTTTTTAAGCGTTTTAGCAGGGTTATTGGTGTTTTTTGACGGTTTTTCACTGTTTTTGAGCGTTTTAGCAGGGTTATTGGTGTTTTTTGACGGTTTTTCACTGTTTTTAAGCGTTTTAGCAGGGTTATTGGTGTTTTTTGACGGTTTTTTACTGTTTTTAAGCGTTTTAGCAGGGTTATTGGTGTTTTTTGACGGTTTTTCACTGTTTTTAAGCGTTTTAGCAGGGTTATTGATGTTTTTTGACGGTTTTTCACTGTTTTTAAGCGTTTTAGCAGGGTTATTGGTGTTTTTTGACGGTTTTTCACTGTTTTTAAGCGTTTTAGCAGGGTTATTGGTGTTTTTTGACGGTTTTTCACTGTTTTTAAGCGTTTTAGCAGGGTTATTGGTGTTTTTTGACGGTTTTTCACTGTTTTTGAGCGTTTTAGCAGGGTTATTGGTGTTTTTTGACGGTTTTTCACTGTTTTTAAGCGTTTTAGCAGGGTTATTGGTGTTTTTTGACGGTTTTTTACTGTTTTTAAGCGTTTTACCAGGGTTATTGGTGTTTTTTGACGGTTTTTCACTGTTTTTAAGCGTTTTAGCAGGGTTATTGGTGTTTTTTGACGGTTTTTCACTGTTTTTAAGCGTTTTAGCAGGGTTATTGGTGTTTTTTGACGGTTTTTCACTGTTTTTAAGCGTTTTAGCAGGGTTATTGGTGTTTTTTGACGGTTTTTCACTGTTTTTAAGCGTTTTAGCAGGGTTATTGGTGTTTTTTGACGGTTTTTCACTGTTTTTAAGCGTTTTAGCAGGGTTATTGGTGTTTTTTGACGGTTTTTCACTGTTTTTAAGCGTTTTAGCAGGGTTATTGGTGTTTTTTGACGGTTTTTTCACTGTTTTTAAGCGTTTTAGCAGGGTTATTGTTGTTTTTTGACGGTTTTTCACTGTTTTAAGCGTTTTAGCAGGGTTATTGGTGTTCTTTGACGGTTTTTCACTGTTTTTGAGCGTTTTAGCAGGGTTATTGGTGTTTTTTGACGGTTTTTCACTGTTTTTAAGCGTTTTAGCAGGGTTATTGGTGTTTTTTGACGGGTTTTCACTGTTTTTAAGCGTTTTAGCAGGGTTATTGGAGTTTTTTGACGGGTTTTCACTGTTTTTAAGCGTTTTAGCAGGGTCATTGGTGTTTTTTGACGGTTTTTCACTGTTTTTAAGCGTTTTAGCAGGGTTATTGGTGTTTTTTGACGGTTTTTCACTGTTTTTAAGCGTTTTAGCAGGGTTATTGGTGTTTATTGACGGTTTTTCACTGTTTTTAAGCGTTTTAGCAGGGTTATTGGTGTTTTTTGACGGTTTTTCACTGTTTTTAAGCGTTTTAGCAGGGTTATTGGTGTTTTTTGACGGTTTTTCACTGTTTTTAAGCGTTTTAGCAGGGTTATTGGTGTTTTTTGACGGTTTTTCACTGTTTTTAAGCGTTTTAGCAGGGTTATTGGTGTTTTTTGACGGTTTTTCACTGTTTTTAAGCGTTTTAGCAGGGTTATTGGTGTTTTTTGACGGTTTTTCACTGTTTTTAAGCGTTTTAGCAGGGTTATTGGTGTTTTTTGACGGTTTTTCAATGATTTTAAGCGTTTTAGCAGGGTTATTGGTGTTTTTTGACGGTTTTTCACTGTTTTTAAGCGTTTTAGCAGGGTTATTGGTGTTTTTTGACGGTTTTTCACTGTTTTTAAGCGTTTTAGCAGGGTTATTGGTGTTTTTTGACGGTTTTTCACTGTTTTTGAGCGTTTTAGCAGGGTTATTGGTGTTTTTTGACGGTTTTTCACTGTTTTTAAGCGTTTTAGCAGGGTTTTTGGTGTTTTTGACTGTTTTTCACTGTTTTTAAGCGTTTTAGCAGGGTTATTGGTGTTTTTTGACGGTTTTTCACTGTTTTTAAGCGTTTTAGCAGGGTTTTTGGTGTTTTTGACTGTTTTTCACTGTTTTTAAGCGTTTTAGCAGGGTTATTGGTGTTTTTTGACGGTTTTTCACTGTTTTTAAGCGTTTTAGCAGGGTTATTGGTGTTTTTTGACGGTTTTTCACTGTTTTTAAGCGTTTTAGCAGGGTTATTGGTGTTTTTTGACGGTTTTTCACTGTTTTTAAGCGTTTCAGCAGGGTTATTGGTGTTTTTTGACGGTTTTTCACTGTTTTTAAGCGTTTTAGCAGGGTTATTCTTGTTTTTTGACGGTTTTTCACTGTTTTTAAGCGTTTTAGCAGGGTTATTGGTGTTTTTTGACGGTTTTCCACTGTTTTTAAGCGTTTTAGCAGGGTTATTGGTGTTTTTTGACGGTTTTTCACTGTTTTTAAGCGTTTTAGCAGGGTTATTGGTGTTTTTTGACGGTTTTTCACTGTTTTTAAGCGTTTTAGCAGGGTTATTGGTGTTTTTTGACGGTTTTTTCACTGTTTTTAAGCGTTTTAGCAGGGTTATTGGTGTTTTTTGACGGTTTTTCACTGTTTTTAAGCGTTTTAGCAGGGTTATTGGTGTTCTTTGACGGTTTTTCACTGTTTTTGAGCGTTTTAGCAGGGTTATTGGTGTTTTTTGACGGTTTTTCACTGTTTTTAAGCGTTTTAGCAGGGTTATTGGTGTTTTTTGACGGGTTTTTACTGTTTTTAAGCGTTTTAGCAGGGTTATTGGAGTTTTTTGACGGGTTTTCACTGTTTTTAAGCGTTTTAGCAGGGTCATTGGTGTTTTTTGACGGTTTTTCACTGTTTTTAAGCGTTTTAGCAGGGTTATTGGTGTTTTTTGACGGTTTTTCACTGTTTTTAAGCGTTTTAGCAGGGTTATTGGTGTTTATTGACGGTTTTTCACTGTTTTTAAGCGTTTTAGCAGGGTTATTGGTGTTTTTTGACGGTTTTTCACTGTTTTTAAGCGTTTTAGCAGGGTTATTGGTGTTTTTTGACGGTTTTTCACTGTTTTTAAGCGTTTTAGCAGGGTTATTGGTGTTTTTTGACGGTTTTTCACTGTTTTTAAGCGTTTTAGCAGGGTTATTGGTGTTTTTTGACGGTTTTTCACTGTTTTTAAGCGTTTTAGCAGGGTTATTGGTGTTTTTTGACGGTTTTTCACTGTTTTTAAGCGTTTTAGCAGGGTTATTGGTGTTTTTTGACGGTTTTTCAATGATTTTAAGCGTTTTAGCAGGGTTATTGGTGTTTTTTGACGGTTTTTCACTGTTTTTAAGCGTTTTAGCAGGGTTATTGGTGTTTTTTGACGGTTTTTCACTGTTTTTAAGCGTTTTAGCAGGGTTATTGGTGTTTTTTGACGGTTTTTCACTGTTTTTGAGCGTTTTAGCAGGGTTATTGGTGTTTTTTGACGGTTTTTCACTGTTTTTAAGCGTTTTAGCAGGGTTTTTGGTGTTTTTGACTGTTTTTCACTGTTTTTAAGCGTTTTAGCAGGGTTATTGGTGTTTTTTGACGGTTTTTCACTGTTTTTAAGCGTTTTAGCAGGGTTTTTGGTGTTTTTGACTGTTTTTCACTGTTTTTAAGCGTTTTAGCAGGGTTATTGGTGTTTTTTGACGGTTTTTCACTGTTTTTAAGCGTTTTAGCAGGGTTATTGGTGTTTTTTGACGGTTTTTCACTGTTTTTAAGCGTTTTAGCAGGGTTATTGGTGTTTTTTGACGGTTTTTCACTGTTTTTAAGCGTTTCAGCAGGGTTATTGGTGTTTTTTGACGGTTTTTCACTGTTTTTAAGCGTTTTAGCAGGGTTATTCTTGTTTTTTGACGGTTTTTCACTGTTTTTAAGCGTTTTAGCAGGGTTATTGGTGTTTTTTGACGGTTTTCCACTGTTTTTAAGCGTTTTAGCAGGGTTATTGGTGTTTTTTGACGGTTTTTCACTGTTTTTAAGCGTTTTAGCAGGGTTATTGGTGTTTTTTGACGGTTTTTCACTGTTTTTAAGCGTTTTAGCAGGGTTATTGGTGTTTTTTGACGGTTTTTCACTGTTTTTAAGCGTTTTAGCAGGGTTATTGGTGTTTTTTGACGGTTTTTCACTGTTTTTAAGCGTTTTAGCAGGGTTATTGGTGTTTTTTGACGGTTTTTCACTGTTTTTAAGCGTTTTAGCAGGGTTATTGGAGTTTTTTGACGGGTTTTCACTGTTTTTAAGCGTTTTAGCAGGGTTATTGGTGTTTTTTGACGGTTTTTCACTGTTTCTAAGCGTTCTAGCAGGGTTATTGGTGTTTTTTGACGGTTTTTCACTGTTTTTAAGCGTTTTAGCAGGGTTATTGGTGTATTTTGACGGTTTTTCACTGTTTTTAAGCGTTTTAGCAGGGTTATTGGTGTTTTTTGACGGTTTTTCACTGTTTTTAAACGTTTTAGCAGGGTTATTGGTGTATTTTGACGGTTTTTCACTGTTTTTAAGCGTTTTAGCAGGGTTATTGATGTTTTTTGACGGTTTTTCACTGTTTTTAAGCGTTTTAGCAGGGTTATTGGTGTTTTTTGACGGTTTTTCACTGTTTTTAAGCGTTTTAGCAGGGTTATTGGTGTTTTTTGACGGTTTTTCACTGTTTTTAAGCGTTTTAGCAGGGTTATTGGTGTTTTTTGACGGTTTTTCACTGTTTTTGAGCGTTTTAGCAGGGTTATTGGTGTTTTTTGACGGTTTTTCACTGTTTTTAAGCGTTTTAGCAGGGTTATTGGTGTTTTTTGACGGTTTTTTACTGTTTTTAAGCGTTTTAGCAGGGTTATTGGTGTTTTTTGACGGTTTTTCACTGTTTTTAAGCGTTTTAGCAGGGTTATTGGTGTTTTTTGACGGTTTTTCACTGTTTTTAAGCGTTTTAGCAGGGTTATTGGTGTTTTTTGACGGTTTTTCACT
>NW_027556701.1:0-17500 GCF_964204865.1 Styela clava
GAAAAAAGTTAAAGTACAAACGTGCAAGCATACTAACCTAACCTAGGTAGGCATGTTAGAGCGAAAGACAGTAAACTCGAATGAGCCAAGAAAGAGCGGCGTGCGGGGCCGGTCGGAGCGCACACATCTCTCGGTGGCTGGCGGGCGAGAGAGTGCTGCGTCGCCGGCATCGGCGTCGAAAGAAGCCGGAGCCGATAGATAGTATGAAAAAGTTAAAGTACAAACGTGCAAGCATACTAACCTAACCCTAGGTAAGGCATGTTAGAGCGAAAGACAGTAAACTCGAATGAGCCAAGAAAGAGCGGCGTGCGGGGCCGGTCGGAGCGCACACATCTCTCGGTGGCTGGCGGGCGAGAGAGTGCTGCGTCGCCGGCATCGGCGTCGAAAGAAGCAGCCGAAAAAAAGTTAAAGTACAAACGTGCAAGCATACTAACCTAACCCTAGGTAAGGCATGTTAGAGCGAAAGACAGTAAACTCGAATGAGCCAAGAAAGAGCGGCGTGCGGGGCCGGTCGGAGCGCACACATCTCTCGGTGGCTGGCGGGCGAGAGAGTGCTGCGTCGCCGGCATCGGCGTCGAAAGAAGCAGAGCCGAAAAAAGTTAAAGTACAAACGTGCAAGCATACTAACCTAACCCTAGGTAAGGCATGTTAGAGCGAAAGACAGTAAACTCGAATGAGCCAAGAAAGAGCGGCGTGCGGGGCCGGTCGGAGCGCACACATCTCTCGGTGGCTGGCGGGCGAGAGAGTGCTGCGTCGCCGGCATCGGCGTCGAAAGAAGCAGAGCCGAAAAAAGTTAAAGTACAAACGTGCAAGCATACTAACCTAAACCCTAGGTAAGGCATGTTAGAGCGAAAGACAGTAAACTCGAATGAGCCAAGAAAGAGCGGCGTGCGGGGCCGGTCGGAGCGCACACATCTCTCGGTGGCTGGCGGGCGAGAGAGTGCTGCGTCGCCGGCATCGGCGTCGAAAGAAGCAGAGCCGAAAAAAGTTAAAGTACAAACGTGCAAGCATACTAACCTAACCCTAGGTAAGGCATGTTAGAGCGAAAGACAGTAAACTCGAATGAGCCAAGAAAGAGCGGCGTGCGGGGCCGGTCGGAGCGCACACATCTCTCGGTGGCTGGCGGGCGAGAGAGTGCTGCGTCGCCGGCATCGGCGTCGAAAGAAGCAGAGCCGAAAAAAGTTAAAGTACAACGTGCAAGCATACTAACCTAACCCTAGGTAAGGCATGTTAGAGCGAAAGACAGTAAACTCGAATGAGCCAAGAAAGAGCGGCGTGCGGGGCCGGTCGGAGCGCACACATCTCTCGGTGGCTGGCGGGCGAGAGAGTGCTGCGTCGCCGGCATCGGCGTCGAAAGAAGCAGAGCCGAAAAAAGTTAAAGTACAAACGTGCAAGCATACTAACCTAACCCTAGGTAAGGCATGTTAGAGCGAAAGACAGTAAACTCGAATGAGCCAAGAAAGAGCGGCGTGCGGGGCCGGTCGGAGCGCACACATCTCTCGGTGGCTGGCGGGCGAGAGAGTGCTGCGTCGCCGGCATCGGCGTCGAAAGAAGCCGAGCCGAAAAAAGTTAAAGTACAAACGTGCAAGCATACTAACCTAACCCTAGGTAAGGCATGTTAGAGCGAAAGACAGTAAACTCGAATGAGCCAAGAAAGAGCGGCGTGCGGGGCCGGTCGGAGCGCACACATCTCTCGGTGGCTGGCGGGCGAGAGAGTGCTGCGTCGCCGGCATCGGCGTCGAAAGAAGCAGAGCCGAAAAAAGTTAAAGTACAAACGTGCAAGCATACTAACCTAACCCTAGGTAAGGCATGTTAGAGCGAAAGACAGTAAACTCGAATGAGCCAAGAAAGAGCGGCGTGCGGGGCCGGTCGGAGCGCACACATCTCTCGGTGGCTGGCGGGCGAGAGAGTGCTGCGTCGCCGGCATCGGCGTCGAAAGAAGCCGAGCCGAAAAAAGTTAAAGTACAAACGTGCAAGCATACTAACCTAACCCTAGGTAAGGCATGTTAGAGCGAAAGACAGTAAACTCGAATGAGCCAAGAAAGAGCGGCGTGCGGGGCCGGTCGGAGCGCACACATCTCTCGGTGGCTGGCGGGCGAAGAGAGTGCTGCGTCGCCGGCATCGGCGTCGAAAGAAGCAGAGCCGAAAAAAGTTAAAGTACAAACGTGCAAGCATACTAACCTAACCCTAGGTAAGGCATGTTAGAGCGAAAGACAGTAAACTCGAATGAGCCAAGAAAGAGCGGCGTGCGGGGCCGGTCGGAGCGCACACATCTCTCGGTGGCTGGCGGGCGAGAGAGTGCTGCGTCGCCGGCATCGGCGTCGAAAGAAGCAGAGCCGAAAAAAGTTAAAGTACAAACGTGCAAGCATACTAACCTAACCCTAGGTAAGGCATGTTAGAGCGAAAGACAGTAAACTCGAATGAGCCAAGAAAGAGCGGCGTGCGGGGCCGGTCGGAGCGCACACATCTCTCGGTGGCTGGCGGGCGAGAGAGTGCTGCGTCGCCGGCATCGGCGTCGAAAGAAGCCGAGCCGAAAAAAGTTAAAGTACAAACGTGCAAGCATACTAACCTAACCCTAGGTAAGGCATGTTAGAGCGAAAGACAGTAAACTCGAATGAGCCAAGAAGAGCGGCGTGCGGGGCCGGTCGGAGCGCACAGATCTCTCGGTGGCTGGCGGGCGAGAGAGTGCTGCGTCGCCGGCATCGGCGTCGAAAGAAGCAGAGCCGAAAAAGTTAAAGTACAAACGTGCAAGCATACTAACCTAACCCTAGGTAAGGCATGTTAGAGCGAAAGACAGTAAACTCGAATGAGCCAAGAAAGAGCGGCGTGCGGGGGCCGGTCGGAGCGCACACATCTCTCGGTGGCTGGCGGGCGAGAGAGTGCTGCGTCGCCGGCATCGGCGTCGAAAGAAGCCGAGCCGAAAAAAGTTAAAGTACAAACGTGCAAGCATACTAACCTAACCCTAGGTAAGGCATGTTAGAGCGAAAGACAGTAAACTCGAATGAGCCAAGAAAGAGCGGCGTGCGGGGCCGGTCGGAGCGCACACATCTCTCGGTGGCTGGCGGGCGAGAGAGTGCTGCGTCGCCGGCATCGGCGTCGAAAGAAGCAGAGCCGAAAAAAAGTTAAAGTACAAACGTGCAAGCATACTAACCTAACCCTAGGTAAGGCATGTTAGAGCGAAAGACAGTAAACTCGAATGAGCCAAGAAAGAGCGGCGTGCGGGGCCGGTCGGAGCGCACACATCTCTCGGTGGCTGGCGGGCGAGAGAGTGCTGCGTCGCCGGCATCGGCGTCGAAAGAAGCCGAGCCGAAAAAAGTTAAAGTACAAACGTGCAAGCATACTAACCTAACCCTAGGTAAGGCATGTTAGAGCGAAAGACAGTAAACTCGAATGAGCCAAGAAAGAGCGGCGTGCGGGGCCGGTCGGATCGCACACATCTCTCGGTGGCTGGCGGGCGAGAGAGTGCTGCGTCGCCGGCATCGGCGTCGAAAGAAGCAGAGCCGAAAAAAGTTAAAGTACAAACGTGCAAGCATACTAACCTAACCCTAGGTAAGGCATGTTAGAGCGAAAGACAGTAAACTCGAATGAGCCAAGAAAGAGCGGCGTGCGGGGCCGGTCGGAGCGCACACATCTCTCGGTGGCTGGCGGGCGAGAGAGTGCTGCGTCGCCGGCATCGGCGTCGAAAGAAGCCGAGCCGAAAAAAGTTAAAGTACAAACGTGCAAGCATACTAACCTAACCCTAGGTAAGGCATGTTAGAGCGAAAGACAGTAAACTCGAATGAGCCAAGAAAGAGCGGCGTGCGGGGCCGGTCGGAGCGCACACATCTCTCGGTGGCTGGCGGGCGAAAGAGTGCTGCGTCGCCGGCATCGGCGTCGAAAGAAGCAGAGCCGAAAAAAGTTAAAGTACAAACGTGCAAGCATACTAACCTAACCCTAGGTAAGGCATGTTAGAGCGAAAGACAGTAAACTCGAATGAGCCAAGAAAGAGCGGCGTGCGGGGCCGGTCGGAGCGCACACATCTCTCGGTGGCTGGCGGGCGAGAGAGTGCTGCGTCGCCGGCATCGGCGTCGAAAGAAGCCGAGCCGAAAAAAGTTAAAGTACAAACGTGCAAGCATACTAACCTAACCCTAGGTAAGGCATGTTAGAGCGAAAGACAGTAAACTCGAATGAGCCAAGAAAGAGCGGCGTGCGGGGCCGGTCGGAGCGCACACATCTCTCGGTGGCTGGCGGGCGAGAGAGTGCTGCGTCGCCGGCATCGGCGTCGAAAGAAGCAGAGCCGAAAAAAGTTAAAGTACAAACGTGCAAGCATACTAACCTAACCCTAGGTAAGGCATGTTAGAGCGAAAGACAGTAAACTCGAATGAGCCAAGAAAGAGCGGCGTGCGGGGCCGGTCGGAGCGCACACATCTCTCGGTGGCTGGCGGGCGAGAGAGTGCTGCGTCGCCGGCATCGGCGTCGAAAGAAGCCGAGCCGAAAAAAGTTAAAGTACAAACGTGCAAGCATACTAACCTAACCCTAGGTAAGGCATGTTAGAGCGAAAGACAGTAAACTCGAATGAGCCAAGAAAGAGCGGCGTGCGGGGCCGGTCGGAGCGCACACATCTCTCGGTGGCTGGCGGGCGAGAGAGTGCTGCGTCGCCGGCATCGGCGTCGAAAGAAGCAGAGCCGAAAAAAGTCAAAGTACAAACGTGCAAGCATACTAACCTAACCCTAGGTAAGGCATGTTAGAGCGAAAGACAGTAAACTCGAATGAGCCAAGAAAGAGCGGCGTGCGGGGCCGGTCGGAGCGCACACATCTCTCGGTGGCTGGCGGGCGAGAGAGTGCTGCGTCGCCGGCATCGGCGTCGAAAGAAGCCGAGCCGAAAAAAGTTAAAGTACAAACGTGCAAGCATACTAACCTAACCCTAGGTAAGGCATGTTAGAGCGAAAGACAGTAAACTCGAATGAGCCAAGAAAGAGCGGCGTGCGGGGCCGGTCGGAGCGCACACATCTCTCGGTGGCTGGCGGGCGAGAGAGTGCTGCGTCGCCGGCATCGGCGTCGAAAGAAGCAGAGCCGAAAAAAGTTAAAAGTACAAACGTGCAAGCATACTAACCTAACCCTAGGTAAGGCATGTTAGAGCGAAAGACAGTAAACTCGAATGAGCCAAGAAAGAGCGGCGTGCGGGGCCGGTCGGAGCGCACACATCTCTCGGTGGCTGGCGGGCGAGAGAGTGCTGCGTCGCCGGCATCGGCGTCGAAAGAAGCCGAGCCGAAAAAAGTTAAAGTACAAACGTGCAAGCATACTAACCTAACCCTAGGTAAGGCATGTTAGAGCGAAAGACAGTAAACTCGAATGAGCCAAGAAAGAGCGGCGTGCGGGGCCGGTCGGAGCGCACACATCTCTCGGTGGCTGGCGGGCGAGAGAGTGCTGCGTCGCCGGCATCGGCGTCGAAAGAAGCAGAGCCGAAAAAAGTTAAAAGTACAAACGTGCAAGCATACTAACCTAACCCTAGGTAAGGCATGTTAGAGCGAAAGACAGTAAACTCGAATGAGCCAAGAAAGAGCGGCGTGCGGGGCCGGTCGGAGCGCACACATCTCTCGGTGGCTGGCGGGCGAGAGAGTGCTGCGTCGCCGGCATCGGCGTCGAAAGAAGCAAAGCCGAAAAAAGTTAAAGTACAAACGTGCAAGCATACTAACCTAACCCTAGGTAAGGCATGTTAGAGCGAAAGACAGTAAACTCGAATGAGCCAAGAAAGAGCGGCGTGCGGGGCCGGTCGGAGCGCACACATCTCTCGGTGGCTGGCGGGCGAGAGAGTGCTGCGTCGCCGGCATCGGCGTCGAAAGAAGCCGATCCGAAAAAAGTTAAAGTACAAACGTGCAAGCATACTAACCTAACCCTAGGTAAGGCATGTTAGAGCGAAAGACAGTAAACTCGAATGAGCCAAGAAAGAGCGGCGTGCGGGGCCGGTCGGAGTGCACACATCTCTCGGTGGCTGGCGGGCGAGAGAGTGCTGCGTCGCCGGCATCGGCGTCGAAAGAAGCCGAGCCGAAAAAAGTTAAAGTACAAACGTGCAAGCATACTAACCTAACCCTAGGTAAGGCATGTTAGAGCGAAAGACAGTAAACTCGAATGAGCCAAGAAAGAGCGGCGTGCGGGGCCGGTCGGAGCGCACACATCTCTTGGTGGCTGGCGGGCGAGAGAGTGCTGCGTCGCCGGCATCGGCGTCGAAAGAAGCCGAGCCGAAAAAAGTTAAAGTACAAACGTGCAAGCATACTAACCTAACCCTAGGTAAGGCATGTTAGAGCGAAAGACAGTAAACTCGAATGAGCCAAGAAAGAGCGGCGTGCGGGGCCGGTCGGAGCGCACACATCTCTCGGTGGCTGGCGGGCGAGAGAGTGCTGCGTCGCCGGCATCGGCGTCGAAAGAAGCAGAGCCGAAAAAAGTTAAAGTACAAACGTGCAAGCATACTAACCTAACCCTAGGTAAGGCATGTTAGAGCGAAAGACAGTAAACTCGAATGAGCCAAGAAAGAGCGGCGTGCGGGGCCGGTCGGAGCGCACACATCTCTCGGTGGCTGGCGGGCGAGAGAGTGCTGCGTCGCCGGCATCGGCGTCGAAAGAAGCCGAGCCGAAAAAAGTTAAAGTACAAACGTGCAAGCATACTAACCTAACCCTAGGTAAGGCATGTTAGAGCGAAAGACAGTAAACTCGAATGAGCCAAGAAAGAGCGGCGTGCGGGGCCGGTCGGAGCGCACACATCTCTCGGTGGCTGGCGGGCGAGAGAGTGCTGCGTCGCCGGCATCGGCGTCGAAAGAAGCAGAGCCGAAAAAAGTTAAAGTACAAACGTGCAAGCATACTAACCTAACCCTAGGTAAGGCATGTTAGAGCGAAAGACAGTAAACTCGAATGAGCCAAGAAAGAGCGGCGTGCGGGGCCGGTCGGAGCGCACACATCTCTCGGTGGCTGGCGGGCGAGAGAGTGCTGCGTCGCCGGCATCGGCGTCGAAAAAGGCCGAGCCGAAAAAAGTTAAAGTACAAACGTGCAAGCATACTAACCTAACCCTAGGTAAGGCATGTTAGAGCGAAAGACAGTAAACTCGAATGAGCCAAGAAAGAGCGGCGTGCGGGGCCGGTCGGAGCGCACACATCTCTCGGTGGCTGGCGGGCGAGAGAGTGCTGCGTCGCCGGCATCGGCGTCGAAAGAAGCAGAGCCGAAAAAAGTTAAAGTACAAACGTGCAAGCATACTAACCTAACCCTAGGTAAGGCATGTTAGAGCGAAAGACAGTAAACTCGAATGAGCCAAGAAAGAGCGACGTGCGGGGCCGGTCGGAGCGCACACATCTCTCGGTGGCTGGCGGGCGAGAGAGTGCTGCGTCGCCGGCATCGGCGTCGAAAGAAGCCGAGCCGAAAAAAGTTAAAGTACAAACGTGCAAGCATACTAACCTAGCCCTAGGTAAGGCATGTTAGAGCGAAAGACAGTAAACTCGAATGAGCCAAGAAAGAGCGGCGTGCGGGGCCGGTCGGAGCGCACACATCTCTCGGTGGCTGGCGGGCGAAAGAGTGCTGCGTCGCCGGCATCGGCGTCGAAAGAAGCAGAGCCGAAAAAAGTTAAAGTACAAACGTGCAAGCATACTAACCTAACCCTAGGTAAGGCATGTTAGAGCGAAAGACAGTAAACTCGAATGAGCCAAGAAAGAGCGGCGTGCGGGGCCGGTCGGAGCGCACACATCTCTCGGTGGCTGGCGGGCGAGAGAGTGCTGCGTCGCCGGCATCGGCGTCGAAAGAAGCAGAGCCGAAAAAAGTTAAAGTACAAACGTGCAAGCATACTAACCTAACCCTAGGTAAGGCATGTTAGAGCGAAAGACAGTAAACTCGAATGAGCCAAGAAAGAGCGGCGTGCGGGGCCGGTCGGAGCGCACACATCTCTCGGTGGCTGGCGGGCGAGAGAGTGCTGCGTCGCCGGCATCGGCGTCGAAAGAAGCCGAGCCGAAAAAAGTTAAAGTACAAACGTGCAAGCATACTAACCTAACCCTAGGTAAGGCATGTTAGAGCGAAAGACAGTAAACTCGAATGAGCCAAGAAAGAGCGGCGTGCGGGGCCGGTCGGAGCGCACACATCTCTCGGTGGCTGGCGGGCGAGAGAGTGCTGCGTCGCCGGCATCGGCGTCGAAAGAAGCAGAGCCGAAAAAAGTTAAAGTACAAACGTGCAAGCATACTAACCTAACCCTAGGTAAGGCATGTTAGAGCGAAAGACAGTAAACTCGAATGAGCCAAGAAAGAGCGGCGTGCGGGGCCGGTCGGAGCGCACACATCTCTCGGTGGCTGGCGGGCGAGAGAGTGCTGCGTCGCCGGCATCGGCGTCGAAAGAAGCCGAGCCGAAAAAAGTTAAAGTACAAACGTGCAAGCATACTAACCTAACCCTAGGTAAGGCATGTTAGAGCGAAAGACAGTAAACTCGAATGAGCCAAGAAAGAGCGGCGTGCGGGGCCGGTCGGAGCGCACACATCTCTCGGTGGCTGGCGGGCGAGAGAGTGCTGCGTCGCCGGCATCGGCGTCGAAAGAAGCAGAGCCGAAAAAAGTTAAAGTACAAACGTGCAAGCATACTAACCTAACCCTAGGTAAGGCATGTTAGAGCGAAAGACAGTTAACTCGAATGAGCCAAGAAAGAGCGGCGTGCGGGGCCGGTCGGAGCGCACACATCTCTCGGTGGCTGGCGGGCGAGAGAGTGCTGCGTCGCCGGCATCGGCGTCGAAAGAAGCCGAGCCGAAAAAAGTTAAAGTACAAACGTGCAAGCATACTAACCTAACCCTAGGTAAGGCATGTTAGAGCGAAAGACAGTAAACTCGAATGAGCCAAGAAAGAGCGGCGTGCGGGGCCGGTCGGAGCGCACACATCTCTCGGTGGCTGGCGGGCGAAAGAGTGCTGCGTCGCCGGCATCGGCGTCGAAAGAAGCAGAGCCGAAAAAAGTTAAAGTACAAACGTGCAAGCATACTAACCTAACCCTAGGTAAGGCATGTTAGAGCGAAAGACAGTAAACTCGAATGAGCCAAGAAAGAGCGACGTGCGGGGCCGGTCGGAGCGCACACATCTCTCGGTGGCTGGCGGGCGAGAGAGTGCTGCGTCGCCGGCATCGGCGTCGAAAGAAGCCGAGCCGAAAAAAGTTAAAGTACAAACGTGCAAGCATACTAACCTAGCCCTAGGTAAGGCATGTTAGAGCGAAAGACAGTAAACTCGAATGAGCCAAGAAAGAGCGGCGTGCGGGGCCGGTCGGAGCGCACACATCTCTCGGTGGCTGGCGGGCGAAAGAGTGCTGCGTCGCCGGCATCGGCGTCGAAAGAAGCAGAGCCGAAAAAAGTTAAAGTACAAACGTGCAAGCATACTAACCTAACCCTAGGTAAGGCATGTTAGAGCGAAAGACAGTAAACTCGAATGAGCCAAGAAAGAGCGGCGTGCGGGGCCGGTCGGAGCGCACACATCTCTCGGTGGCTGGCGGGCGAGAGAGTGCTGCGTCGCCGGCATCGGCGTCGAAAGAAGCAGAGCCGAAAAAAGTTAAAGTACAAACGTGCAAGCATACTAACCTAACCCTAGGTAAGGCATGTTAGAGCGAAAGACAGTAAACTCGAATGAGCCAAGAAAGAGCGGCGTGCGGGGCCGGTCGGAGCGCACACATCTCTCGGTGGCTGGCGGGCGAGAGAGTGCTGCGTCGCCGGCATCGGCGTCGAAAGAAGCCGAGCCGAAAAAAGTTAAAGTACAAACGTGCAAGCATACTAACCTAACCCTAGGTAAGGCATGTTAGAGCGAAAGACAGTAAACTCGAATGAGCCAAGAAAGAGCGGCGTGCGGGGCCGGTCGGAGCGCACACATCTCTCGGTGGCTGGCGGGCGAGAGAGTGCTGCGTCGCCGGCATCGGCGTCGAAAGAAGCAGAGCCGAAAAAAGTTAAAGTACAAACGTGCAAGCATACTAACCTAACCCTAGGTAAGGCATGTTAGAGCGAAAGACAGTAAACTCGAATGAGCCAAGAAAGAGCGGCGTGCGGGGCCGGTCGGAGCGCACACATCTCTCGGTGGCTGGCGGGCGAGAGAGTGCTGCGTCGCCGGCATCGGCGTCGAAAGAAGCCGAGCCGAAAAAAGTTAAAGTACAAACGTGCAAGCATACTAACCTAACCCTAGGTAAGGCATGTTAGAGCGAAAGACAGTAAACTCGAATGAGCCAAGAAAGAGCGGCGTGCGGGGCCGGTCGGAGCGCACACATCTCTCGGTGGCTGGCGGGCGAGAGAGTGCTGCGTCGCCGGCATCGGCGTCGAAAGAAGCAGAGCCGAAAAAAGTTAAAGTACAAACGTGCAAGCATACTAACCTAACCCTAGGTAAGGCATGTTAGAGCGAAAGACAGTTAACTCGAATGAGCCAAGAAAGAGCGGCGTGCGGGGCCGGTCGGAGCGCACACATCTCTCGGTGGCTGGCGGGCGAGAGAGTGCTGCGTCGCCGGCATCGGCGTCGAAAGAAGCCGAGCCGAAAAAAGTTAAAGTACAAACGTGCAAGCATACTAACCTAACCCTAGGTAAGGCATGTTAGAGCGAAAGACAGTAAACTCGAATGAGCCAAGAAAGAGCGGCGTGCGGGGCCGGTCGGAGCGCACACATCTCTCGGTGGCTGGCGGGCGAAAGAGTGCTGCGTCGCCGGCATCGGCGTCGAAAGAAGCAGAGCCGAAAAAAGTTAAAGTACAAACGTGCAAGCATACTAACCTAACCCTAGGTAAGGCATGTTAGAGCGAAAGACAGTAAACTCGAATGAGCCAAGAAAGAGCGGCGTGCGGGGCCGGTCGGAGCGCACACATCTCTCGGTGGCTGGCGGGCGAGAGAGTGCTGCGTCGCCGGCATCGGCGTCGAAAGAAGCAGAGCCGAAAAAAGTTAAAGTACAAACGTGCAAGCATACTAACCTAACCCTAGGTAAGGCATGTTAGAGCGAAAGACAGTAAACTCGAATGAGCCAAGAAAGAGCGGCGTGCGGGGCCGGTCGGAGCGCACACATCTCTCGGTGGCTGGCGGGCGAGAGAGTGCTGCGTCGCCGGCATCGGCGTCGAAAGAAGCCGAGCCGAAAAAAGTTAAAGTACAAACGTGCAAGCATACTAACCTAACCCTAGGTAAGGCATGTTAGAGCGAAAGACAGTAAACTCGAATGAGCCAAGAAAGAGCGGCGTGCGGGGCCGGTCGGAGCGCACACATCTCTCGGTGGCTGGCGGGCGAGAGAGTGCTGCGTCGCCGGCATCGGCGTCGAAAGAAGCAGAGCCGAAAAAAGTTAAAGTACAAACGTGCAAGCATACTAACCTAACCCTAGGTAAGGCATGTTAGAGCGAAAGACAGTAAACTCGAATGAGCCAAGAAAGAGCGGCGTGCGGGGCCGGTCGGAGCGCACACATCTCTCGGTGGCTGGCGGGCGAGAGAGTGCTGCGTCGCCGGCATCGGCGTCGAAAGAAGCCGAGCCGAAAAAAGTTAAAGTACAAACGTGCAAGCATACTAACCTAACCCTAGGTAAGGCATGTTAGAGCGAAAGACAGTAAACTCGAATGAGCCAAGAAAGAGCGGCGTGCGGGGCCGGTCGGAGCGCACACATCTCTCGGTGGCTGGCGGGCGAGAGAGTGCTGCGTCGCCGGCATCGGCGTCGAAAGAAGCAGAGCCGAAAAAAGTTAAAGTACAAACGTGCAAGCATACTAACCTAACCCTAGGTAAGGCATGTTAGAGCGAAAGACAGTAAACTCGAATGAGCCAAGAAAGAGCGGCGTGCGGGGCCGGTCGGAGCGCACACATCTCTCGGTGGCTGGCGGGCGAGAGAGTGCTGCGTCGCCGGCATCGGCGTCGAAAGAAGCAGAGCCGAAAAAAGTTAAAGTACAAACGTGCAAGCATACTAACCTAACCCTAGGTAAGGCATGTTAGAGCGAAAGACAGTAAACTCGAATGAGCCAAGAAAGAGCGGCGTGCGGGGCCGGTCGGAGCGCACACATCTCTCGGTGGCTGGCGGGCGAGAGAGTGCTGCGTCGCCGGCATCGGCGTCGAAAGAAGCCGAGCCGAAAAAAGTTAAAGTACAAACGTGCAAGCATACTAACCTAACCCTAGGTAAGGCATGTTAGAGCGAAAGACAGTAAACTCGAATGAGCCAAGAAAGAGCGGCGTGCGGGGCCGGTCGGAGCGCACACATCTCTCGGTGGCTGGCGGGCGAGAGAGTGCTGCGTCGCCGGCATCGGCGTCGAAAGAAGCAGAGCCGAAAAAAGTTAAAGTACAAACGTGCAAGCATACTAACCTAACCCTAGGTAAGGCATGTTAGAGCAAAAGACAGTAAACTCGAATGAGCCAAGAAAGAGCGGCGTGCGGGGCCGGTCGGAGCGCACACATCTCTCGGTGGCTGGCGGGCGAGAGAGTGCTGCGTCGCCGGCATCGGCGTCGAAAGAAGCCGAGCCGAAAAAAGTTAAAGTACAAACGTGCAAGCATACTAACCTAACCCTAGGTAAGGCATGTAAGAGCGAAAGACAGTAAACTCGAATGAGCCAAGAAAGAGCGGCGTGCGGGGCCGGTCGGAGCGCACACATCTCTCGGTGGCTGGCGGGCGAGAGAGTGCTGCGTCGCCGGCATCGGCGTCGAAAGAAGCAGAGCCGAAAAAAGTTAAAGTACAAACGTGCAAGCATACTAACCTAACCCTAGGTAAGGCATGTTAGAGCGAAAGACAGTAAACTCGAATGAGCCAAGAAAGAGCGGCGTGCGGGGCCGGTCGGAGCGCACACATCTCTCGGTGGCTGGCGGGCGAGAGAGTGCTGCGTCGCCGGCATCGGCGTCGAAAGAAGCCGAGCCGAAAAAAGTTAAAGTACAAACGTGCAAGCATACTAACCTAACCCTAGGTAAGGCATGTTAGAGCGAAAGACAGTAAACTCGAATGAGCCAAGAAAGAGCGGCGTGCGGGGCCGGTCGGAGCGCACACATCTCTCGGTGGCTGGCGGGCGAAAGAGTGCTGCGTCGCCGGCATCGGCGTCGAAAGAAGCAGAGCCGAAAAAAGTTAAAGTACAAACGTGCAAGCATACTAACCTAACCCTAGGTAAGGCATGTTAGAGCGAAAGACAGTAAACTCGAATGAGCCAAGAAAGAGCGGCGTGCGGGGCCGGTCGGAGCGCACACATCTCTCGGTGGCTGGCGGGCGAGAGAGTGCTGCGTCGCCGGCATCGGCGTCGAAAGAAGCAAAGCCGAAAAAAGTTAAAGTACAAACGTGCTAGCATACTAACCTAACCCTAGGTAAGGCATGTTAGAGCGAAAGACAGTAAACTCGAATGAGCCAAGAAAGAGCGGCGTGCGGGGCCGGTCGGAGCGCACACATCTCTCGGTGGCTGGCGGGCGAGAGAGTGCTGCGTCGCCGGCATCGGCGTCGAAAGAAGCCGAGCCGAAAAAAGTTAAAGTACAAACGTGCAAGCATACTAACCTAACCCTAGGTAAGGCATGTTAGAGCGAAAGACAGTAAACTCGAATGAGCCAAGAAAGAGCGGCGTGCGGGGCCGGTCGGAGTGCACACATCTCTCGGTGGCTGGCGGGCGAGAGAGTGCTGCGTCGCCGGCATCGGCGTCGAAAGAAGCCGAGCCGAAAAAAGTTAAAGTACAAACGTGCAAGCATACTAACCTAACCCTAGGTAAGGCATGTTAGAGCGAAAGACAGTAAACTCGAATGAGCCAAGAAAGAGCGGCGTGCGGGGCCGGTCGGAGCGCACACATCTCTTGGTGGCTGGCGGGCGAGAGAGTGCTGCGTCGCCGGCATCGGCGTCGAAAGAAGCCGAGCCGAAAAAAGTTAAAGTACAAACGTGCAAGCATACTAACCTAACCCTAGGTAAGGCATGTTAGAGCGAAAGACAGTAAACTCGAATGAGCCAAGAAAGAGCGGCGTGCGGGGCCGGTCGGAGCGCACACATCTCTCGGTGGCTGGCGGGCGAGAGAGTGCTGCGTCGCCGGCATCGGCGTCGAAAGAAGCAGAGCCGAAAATTTAAAGTACAAACGTGCAAGCATACTAACCTAACCCTAGGTAAGGCATGTTAGAGCGAAAGACAGTAAACTCGAATGAGCCAAGAAAGAGCGGCGTGCGGGGCCGGTCGGAGCGCACACATCTCTCGGTGGCTGGCGGGCGAGAGAGTGCTGCGTCGCCGGCATCGGCGTCGAAAGAAGCCGAGCCGAAAAAAGTTAAAGTACAAACGTGCAAGCATACTAACCTAACCCTAGGTAAGGCATGTTAGAGCGAAAGACAGTAAACTCGAATGAGCCAAGAAAGAGCGGCGTGCGGGGCCGGTCGGAGCGCACACATCTCTCGGTGGCTGGCGGGCGAGAGAGTGCTGCGTCGCCGGCATCGGCGTCGAAAGAAGCAGAGCCGAAAAAAGTTAAAGTACAAACGTGCAAGCATACTAACCTAACCCTAGGTAAGGCATGTTAGAGCGAAAGACAGTAAACTCGAATGAGCCAAGAAAGAGCGGCGTGCGGGGCCGGTCGGAGCGCACACATCTCTCGGTGGCTGGCGGGCGAGAGAGTGCTGCGTCGCCGGCATCGGCGTCGAAAGAAGCCGAGCCGAAAAAAGTTAAAGTACAAACGTGCAAGCATACTAACCTAATCCTAGGTAAGGCATGTTAGAGCGAAAGACAGTAAACTCGAATGAGCCAAGAAAGAGCGGCGTGCGGGGCCGGTCGGAGCGCACACATCTCTTGGTGGCTGGCGGGCGAGAGAGTGCTGCGTCGCCGGCATCGGCGTCGAAAGAAGCAGAGCCGAAAAAAGTTAAAGTACAAACGTGCAAGCATACTAACCTAACCCTAGGTAAGGCATGTTAGAGCGAAAGACAGTAAACTCGAATGAGCCAAGAAAGAGCGGCGTGCGGGGCCGGTCGGAGCGCACACATCTCTCGGTGGCTGGCGGGCGAGAGAGTGCTGCGTCGCCGGCATCGGCGTCGAAAGAAGCCGAGCCGAAAAAAGTTAAAGTACAAACGTGCAAGCATACTAACCTAACCCTAGGTAAGGCATGTTAGAGCGAAAGACAGTAAACTCGAATGAGCCAAGAAAGAGCGGCGTGCGGGGCCGGTCGGAGCGCACACATCTCTCGGTGGCTGGCGGGCGAAAGAGTGCTGCGTCGCCGGCATCGGCGTCGAAAGAAGCAGAGCCGAAAAAAGTTAAAGTACAAACGTGCAAGCATACTAACCTAACCCTAGGTAAGGCATGTTAGAGCGAAAGACAGTAAACTCGAATGAGCCAAGAAAGAGCGGCGTGCGGGGCCGGTCGGAGCGCACACATCTCTCGGTGGCTGGCGGGCGAGAGAGTGCTGCGTCGCCGGCATCGGCGTCGAAAGAAGCAGAGCCGAAAAAAGTTAAAGTACAAACGTGCAAGCATACTAACCTAACCCTAGGTAAGGCATGTTAGAGCGAAAGACAGTAAACTCGAATGAGCCAAGAAAGAGCGGCGTGCGGGGCCGGTCGGAGCGCACACATCTCTCGGTGGCTGGCGGGCGAGAGAGTGCTGCGTCGCCGGCATCGGCGTCGAAAGAAGCAGAGCCGAAAAAAGTTAAAGTACAAACGTGCAAGCATACTAACCTAACCCTAGGTAAGGCATGTTAGAGCGAAAGACAGTAAACTCGAATGAGCCAAGAAAGAGCGGCGTGCGGGGCCGGTCGGAGCGCACACATCTCTCGGTGGCTGGCGGGCGAGAGAGTGCTGCGTCGCCGGCATCGGCGTCGAAAGAAGCAGAGCCGAAAAAAGTTAAAGTACAAACGTGCAAGCATACTAACCTAACCCTAGGTAAGGCATGTTAGAGCGAAAGACAGTAAACTCGAATGAGCCAAGAAAGAGCGGCATGCGGGGCCGGTCGGAGCGCACACATCTCTCGGTGGCTGGCGGGCGAGAGAGTGCTGCGTCGCCGGCATCGGCGTCGAAAGAAGCAGAGCCGAAAAAAGTTAAAGTACAAACGTGCAAGCATACTAACCTAACCCTAGGTAAGGCATGTTAGAGCGAAAGACAGTAATTTCGAATGAGCCAAGAAAGAGCGGCGTGCGGGGCCGGTCGGAGCGCACACATCTCTCGGTGGCTGGCGGGCGAGAGAGTGCTGCGTCGCCGGCATCGGCGTCGAAAGAAGCAGAGCCGAAAAAAGTTAAAGTACCAACGTGCAAGCATACTAACCTAACCCTAGGTAAGGCATGTTAGAGCGAAAGACAGTAAACTCGAATGAGCCAAGAAAGAGCGGCGTGCGGGGCCGGTCGGAGCGCACACATCTCTCGGTGGCTGGCGGGCGAGAGAGTGCTGCGTCACCGGCATCGGCGTCGAAAGAAGCCGAGCCGAAAAAAGTTAAAGTACAAACGTGCAAGCATACTAACCTAACCCTAGGTAAGGCATGTTAGAGCGAAAGACAGTAAACTCGAATGAGCCAAGAAAGAGCGGCGTGCGGGGCCGGTCGGAGCGAACACATCTCTCGGTGGCTGGCGGGCGAGAGAGTGCTGCGTCGCCGGCATCGGCGTCGAAAGAAGCAGAGCCGAAAAAAGTTAAAGTACAAAAGTGCAAGCATACTAACCTAACCCTAGGTAAGGCATGTTAGAGCAAAAGACAGTAAACTCGAATGAGCCAAGAAAGAGCGGCGTGCGGGGCCGGTCGGAGCGCACACATCTCTCGGTGGCTGGCGGGCGAGAGAGTGCTGCGTCGCCGGCATCGGCGTCGAAAGAAGCAGAGCCGAAAAAAGTTAAAGTACAAACGCGATGCTAATGAGCGAGCCGTTGTCTCGACTAATATGTAGGGGGCGTTCGATCGAGCGTCTGGCTTGAGCGCTTGTCGGCCTAGCAGAACGGTCGCATTGTTATGCCCGGGTTTTAGGCACCGCTGCAGGCGGCCGGCAGAGCTCTTGTTTGTGCGAAACTGAATGGATCGAGCCCGAGAGAGGGCGAGCAAAGAAAAGACGCAAATCGCTCCGCCTGGCACTGCCGGCGAGAGCGTGGACGTCGCGGCCAGCGACTGTCGAAGCTGAGTACGGCCGCAGGCGATCGCCTCGGTCTTAAACGAATGCGACGAGCACGCGCCGGGCGGCCCAGCAAGGGCCGAGCGCAGCTGTCGCAGCTATCTGGTTGATCCTGCCAGTAGTGATATGCTTGTCTCAAAGATTAAGCCATGCAGGTGCAAGTATGAGTTCTCGTAAAGCGAAACTGCGAATGGCTCATTAAATCAGTCTTGGTTTATTTGGTCTCGTAAGCGAAGTGGATAACTGTGGTAATTCTAGAGCTAATACATGCATTAAGCGCCGACTTCGGGAGGCGCGCTTTTATCAGATCAAAACCGACCGGGTTCGTCCTGTGACGTTTGATGACTCTGGATAACCACGCGGATCGTACGGTCTCTGCACCGACGACGTATCATTCAAGTGTCTGCCCTATCAACTGTCGAAGGTACGCTACGTGCCTACCTTTGTGATAACGGGTAACGGGGAATCAGGGTTCGATTCCGGAGAGGGAGCCTGAGAAACGGCTACCACATCCAAGGAAGGCAG
>NW_027556701.1:25000-32500 GCF_964204865.1 Styela clava
CCGGTCGGAGCGCACACATCTCTCGGTGGCTGGCGGGCGAGAGAGTGCTGCGTCGCCGGCATCGGCGTCGAAAGAAGCAGAGCCGAAAAAAGTTAAAGTACAAACGTGCAAGCATACTAACCTAACCCTAGGTAAGGCATGTTAGAGCGAAAGACAGTAAACTCGAATGAGCCAAGAAAGAGCGGCGTGCGGGGCCGGTCGGAGCGCACACATCTCTCGGTGGCTGGCGGGCGAGAGAGTGCTGCGTCGCCGGCATCGGCGTCGAAAGAAGCCGAGCCGAAAAAAGTTAAAGTACAAACGTGCAAGCATACTAACCTAACCCTAGGTAAGGCATGTTAGAGCGAAAGACAGTAAACTCGAATGAGCCAAGAAAGAGCGGCGTGCGGGGCCGGTCGGAGCGCACACATCTCTCGGTGGCTGGCGGGCGAGAGAGTGCTGCGTCGCCGGCATCGGCGTCGAAAGTAGCAGAGCCGAAAAAAGTTAAAGTACAAACGTGCAAGCATACTAACCTAACCCTAGGTAAGGCATGCTAGAGCGAAAGACAGTAAACTCGAATGAGCCAAGAAAGAGCGGCGTGCGGGGCCGGTCGGAGCGCACACATCTCTCGGTGGCTGGCGGGCGAGAGAGTGCTGCGTCGCCGGCATCGGCGTCGAAAGTAGCAGAGCCGAAAAAAGTTAAAGTACAAACGTGCAAGCATACTAACCTAACCCTAGGTAAGGCATGCTAGAGCGAAAGACAGTAAACTCGAATGAGCCAAGAAAGAGCGGCGTGCGGGGCCGGTCGGAGCGCACACATCTCTCGGTGGCTGGCGGGCGAGAGAGTGCTGCGTCGCCGGCATCGGCGTCGAAAGAAGCCGAGCCGAAAAAAGTTAAAGTACAAACGTGCAAGCATACTAACCTAACCCTAGGTAAGGCATGTTAGAGCGAAAGACAGTAAACTCGAATGAGCCAAGAAAGAGCGGCGTGCGGGGCCGGTCGGAGCGCACACATCTCTCGGTGGCTGGCGGGCGAGAGAGTGCTGCGTCGCCGGCATCGGCGTCGAAAGAAGCAGAGCCGAAAAAAGTTAAAGTACAAACGTGCAAGCATACTAACCTAACCCTAGGTAAGGCATGTTAGAGCGAAAGACAGTAAACTCGAATGAGCCAAGAAAGAGCGGCGTGCGGGGCCGGTCGGAGCGCACACATCTCTCGGTGGCTGGCGGGCGAGAGAGTGCTGCGTCGCCGGCATCGGCGTCGAAAGAAGCAGAGCCGAAAAAAGTTAAAGTACAAACGTGCAAGCATACTAACCTAACCCTAGGTAAGGCATGTTAGAGCGAAAGACAGTAAACTCGAATGAGCCAAGAAAGAGCGGCGTGCGGGGCCGGTCGGAGCGCACACATCTCTCGGTGGCTGGCGGGCGAGAGAGTGCTGCGTCGCCGGCATCGGCGTCGAAAGAAGCCGAGCCGAAAAAAGTTAAAGTACAAACGTGCAAGCATACTAACCTAACCCTAGGTAAGGCATGTTAGAGCGAAAGACAGTAAACTCGAATGAGCCAAGAAAGAGCGGCGTGCGGGGCCGGTCGGAGCGCACACATCTCTCGGTGGCTGGCGGGCGAGAGAGTGCTGCGTCGCCGGCATCGGCGTCGAAAGAAGCCGAGCCGAAAAAAGTTAAAGTACAAACGTGCAAGCATACTAACCTAACCCTAGGTAAGGCATGTTAGAGCGAAAGACAGTAAACTCGAATGAGCCAAGAAAGAGCGGCGTGCGGGGCCGGTCGGAGCGCACACATCTCTCGGTGGCTGGCGGGCGAGAGAGTGCTGCGTCGCCGGCATCGGCGTCGAAAGAAGCAGAGCCGAAAAAAGTTAACAAACGTGCAAGCATACTAACCTAACCCTAGGTAAGGCATGTTAGAGCGAAAGACAGTAAACTCGAATGAGCCAAGAAAGAGCGGCGTGCGGGGCCGGTCGGAGCGCACACATCTCTCGGTGGCTGGCGGGCGAGAGAGTGCTGCGTCGCCGGCATCGGCGTCGAAAGAAGCAGAGCCGAAAAAAGTTAAAGTACAAACGTGCAAGCATACTAACCTAACCCTAGGTAAGGCATGTTAGAGCGAAAGACAGTAAACTCGAATGAGCCAAGAAAGAGCGGCGTGCGGGGCCGGTCGGAGCGCACACATCTCTCGGTGGCTGGCGGGCGAGAGAGTGCTGCGTCGCCGGCATCGGCGTCGAAAGAAGCAGAGCCGAAAAAAGTTAAAGTACAAACGTGCAAGCATACTAACCTAACCCTAGGTAAGGCATGTTAGAGCGAAAGACAGTAAACTCGAATGAGCCAAGAAAGAGCGGCGTGCGGGGCCGGTCGGAGCGCACACATCTCTCGGTGGCTGGCGGGCGAGAGAGTGCTGCGTCGCCGGCATCGGCGTCGAAAGAAGCCGAGCCGAAAAAAGTTAAAGTACAAACGTGCAAGCATACTAACCTAACCCTAGGTAAGGCATGTTAGAGCGAAAGACAGTAAACTCGAATGAGCCAAGAAAGAGCGGCGTGCGGGGCCGGTCGGAGCGCACACATCTCTCGGTGGCTGGCGGGCGAGAGAGTGCTGCGTCGCCGGCATCGGCGTCGAAAGAAGCAGAGCCGAAAAAAGTTAACAAACGTGCAAGCATACTAACCTAACCCTAGGTAAGGCATGTTAGAGCAAAAGACAGTAAACTCGAATGAGCCAAGAAAGAGCGGCGTGCGGGGCCGGTCGGAGCGCACACATCTCTCGGTGGCTGGCGGGCGAGAGAGTGCTGCGTCGCCGGCATCGGCGTCGAAAGAAGCAGAGCCGAAAAAAGTTAAAGTACAAACGTGCAAGCATACTAACCTAACCCTAGGTAAGGCATGTTAGAGCGAAAGACAGTAAACTCGAATGAGCCAAGAAAGAGCGGCGTGCGGGGCCGGTCGGAGCGCACACATCTCTCGGTGGCTGGCGGGCGAGAGAGTGCTGCGTCGCCGGCATCGGCGTCGAAAGAAGCCGAGCCGAAAAAAGTTAAAGTACAAACGTGCAAGCATACTAACCTAACCCTAGGTAAGGCATGTTAGAGCGAAAGACAGTAAACTCGAATGAGCCAAGAAAGAGCGGCGTGCGGGGCCGGTCGGAGCGCACACATCTCTCGGTGGCTGGCGGGCGAGAGAGTGCTGCGTCGCGGCATCGGCGTCGAAAGTAGCAGAGCCGAAAAAAGTTAAAGTACAAACGTGCAAGCATACTAACCTAACCCTAGGTAAGGCATGTTAGAGCGAAAGACAGTAAACTCGAATGAGCCAAGAAAGAGCGGCGTGCGGGGCCGGTCGGAGCGCACACATCTCTCGGTGGCTGGCGGGCGAGAGAGTGCTGCGTCGCCGGCATCGGCGTCGAAAGAAGCCGAGCCGAAAAAAGTTAAAGTACAAACGTGCAAGCATACTAACCTAACCCTAGGTAAGGCATGTTAGAGCGAAAGACAGTAAACTCGAATGAGCCAAGAAAGAGCGGCGTGCGGGGCCGGTCGGAGCGCACACATCTCTCGGTGGCTGGCGGGCGAGAGAGTGCTGCGTCGCCGGCATCGGCGTCGAAAGAAGCAGAGCCGAAAAAAGTTAAAGTACAAACGTGCAAGCATACTAACCTAACCCTAGGTAAGGCATGTTAGAGCGAAAGACAGTAAACTCGAATGAGCCAAGAAAGAGCGGCGTGCGGGGCCGGTCGGAGCGCACACATCTCTCGGTGGCTGGCGGGCGAGAGAGTGCTGCGTCGCCGGCATCGGCGTCGAAAGAAGCAGAGCCGAAAAAAGTTAAAGTACAAACGTGCAAGCATACTAACCTAACCCTAGGTAAGGCATGTTAGAGCGAAAGACAGTAAACTCGAATGAGCCAAGAAAGAGCGGCGTGCGGGGCCGGTCGGAGCGCACACATCTCTCGGTGGCTGGCGGGCGAGAGAGTGCTGCGTCGCCGGCATCGGCGTCGAAAGAAGCCGAGCCGAAAAAAGTTAAAGTACAAACGTGCAAGCATACTAACCTAACCCTAGGTAAGGCATGTTAGAGCGAAAGACAGTAAACTCGAATGAGCCAAGAAAGAGCGGCGTGCGGGGCCGGTCGGAGCGCACACATCTCTCGGTGGCTGGCGGGCGAGAGAGTGCTGCGTCGCCGGCATCGGCGTCGAAAGAAGCCGAGCCGAAAAAAGTTAAAGTACAAACGTGCAAGCATACTAACCTAACCCTAGGTAAGGCATGTTAGAGCGAAAGACAGTAAACTCGAATGAGCCAAGAAAGAGCGGCGTGCGGGGCCGGTCGGAGCGCACACATCTCTCGGTGGCTGGCGGGCGAGAGAGTGCTGCGTCGCCGGCATCGGCGTCGAAAGAAGCAGAGCCGAAAAAAGTTAACAAACGTGCAAGCATACTAACCTAACCCTAGGTAAGGCATGTTAGAGCGAAAGACAGTAAACTCGAATGAGCCAAGAAAGAGCGGCGTGCGGGGCCGGTCGGAGCGCACACATCTCTCGGTAGCTGGCGGGCGAGAGAGTGCTGCGTCGCCGGCATCGGCGTCGAAAGAAGCAGAGCCGAAAAAAGTTAAAGTACAAACGTGCAAGCATACTAACCTAACCCTAGGTAAGGCATGTTAGAGCGAAAGACAGTAAACTCGAATGAGCCAAGAAAGAGCGGCGTGCGGGGCCGGTCGGAGCGCACACATCTCTCGGTGGCTGGCGGGCGAGAGAGTGCTGCGTCGCCGGCATCGGCGTCGAAAGAAGCAGAGCCGAAAAAAGTTAAAGTACAAACGTGCAAGCATACTAACCTAACCCTAGGTAAGGCATGTTAGAGCGAAAGACAGTAAACTCGAATGAGCCAAGAAAGAGCGGCGTGCGGGGCCGGTCGGAGCGCACACATCTCTCGGTGGCTGGCGGGCGAGAGAGTGCTGCGTCGCCGGCATCGGCGTCGAAAGAAGCCGAGCCGAAAAAAGTTAAAGTACAAACGTGCAAGCATACTAACCTAACCCTAGGTAAGGCATGTTAGAGCGAAAGACAGTAAACTCGAATGAGCCAAGAAAGAGCGGCGTGCGGGGCCGGTCGGAGCGCACACATCTCTCGGTGGCTGGCGGGCGAGAGAGTGCTGCGTCGCCGGCATTGGCGTCGAAAGAAGCAGAGCCGAAAAAAGTTAAAGTACAAACGTGCAAGCATACTAACCTAACCCTAGGTAAGGCATGTTAGAGCGAAAGACAGTAAACTCGAATGAGCCAAGAAAGAGCGGCGTGCGGGGCCGGTTGGAGCGCACACATCTCTCGGTGGCTGGCGGGCGAGAGAGTGCTGCGTCGCCGGCATCGGCGTCGAAAGAAGCAGAGCCGAAAAAAGTTAAAGTACAAACGTGCAAGCATACTAACCTAACCCTAGGTAAGGCATGTTAGAGCGAAAGACAGTAAACTCGAATGAGCCAAGAAAGAGCGGCGTGCGGGGCCGGTAGGAGCGCACACATCTCTCGGTGGCTGGCGGGCGAGAGAGTGCTGCGTCGCCGGCATCGGCGTCGAAAGAAGCCGAGCCGAAAAAAGTTAAAGTACAAACGTGCAAGCATACTAACCTAACCCTAGGTAAGGCATGTTAGAGCGAAAGACAGTAAACTCGAATGAGCCAAGAAAGAGCGGCGTGCGGGGCCGGTCGGAGCGCACACATCTCTCGGTGGCTGGCGGGCGAGAGAGTGCTGCGTCGCCGGCATCGGCGTCGAAAGAAGCAGAGCCGAAAAAAGTTAAAGTACAAACGTGCAAGCATACTAACCTAACCCTAGGTAAGGCATGTTAGAGCGAAAGACAGTAAACTCGAATGAGCCAAGAAAGAGCGGCGTGCGGGGCCGGTCGGAGCGCACACATCTCTCGGTGGCTGGCGGGCGAGAGAGTGCTGCGTCGCCGGCATCGGCGTCGAAAGAAGCCGAGCCGAAAAAAGTTAAAGTACAAACGTGCAAGCATACTAACCTAACCCTAGGTAAGGCATGTTAGAGCGAAAGACAGTAAACTCGAATGAGCCAAGAAAGAGCGGCGTGCGGGGCCGGTCGGAGCGCACACATCTCTCGGTGGCTGGCGGGCGAGAGAGTGCTGCGTCGCCGGCATCGGCGTCGAAAGAAGCCGAGCCGAAAAAAGTTAAAGTACAAACGTGCAAGCATACTAACCTAACCCTAGGTAAGGCATGTTAGAGCGAAAGACAGTAAACTCGAATGAGCCAAGAAAGAGCGGCGTGCGGGGCCGGTCGGAGCGCACACATCTCTCGGTGGCTGGCGGGCGAGAGAGTGCTGCGTCGCCGGCATCGGCGTCGAAAGAAGCAGAGCCGAAAAAAGTTAAAGTACAAACGTGCAAGCATACTAACCTAACCCTAGGTAAGGCATGTTAGAGCGAAAGACAGTAAACTCGAATGAGCCAAGAAAGAGCGGCGTGCGGGGCCGGTCGGAGCGCACACATCTCTCGGTGGCTGGCGGGCGAGAGAGTGCTGCGTCGCCGGCATCGGCGTCGAAAGAAGCAGAGCCGAAAAAAGTTAAAGTACAAACGTGCAATCATACTAACCTATCCCTAGGTAAGGCATGTTAGAGCGAAAGACAGTAAACTCGAATGAGCCAAGAAAGAGCGGCGTGCGGGGCCGGTCGGAGCGCACACATCTCTCGGTGGCTGGCGGGCGAGAGAGTGCTGCGTCGCCGGCATCGGCGTCGAAAGAAGCCGAGCCGAAAAAAGTTAAAGTACAAACGTGCAAGCATACTAACCTAACCCTAGGTAAGGCATGTTAGAGCGAAAGACAGTAAACTCGAATGAGCCAAGAAAGAGCGGCGTGCGGGGCCGGTCGGAGCGCACACATCTCTCGGTGGCTGGCGGGCGAGAGAGTGCTGCGTCGCCGGCATCGGCGTCGAAAGAAGCAGAGCCGAAAAAAGTTAAAGTACAAACGTGCAAGCATACTAACCTAACCCTAGGTAAGGCATGTTAGAGCGAAAGACAGTAAACTTGAATGAGCCAAGAAAGAGCGGCGTGCGGGGCCGGTCGGAGCGCACACATCTCTCGGTGGCTGGCGGGCGAGAGAGTGCTGCGTCGCCGGCATCGGCGTCGAAAGAAGCAGAGCCGAAAAAAGTTAAAGTACAAACGCGATGCTAATGAGCGAGCCGTTGTCTCGACTAATATGTAGGGGGCGTTCGATCGAGCGTCTGGCTTGAGCGCTTGTCGGCCTAGCAGAACGGTCGCATTGTTATGCCCGGGTTTTAGGCACCGCTGCAGGCGGCCGGCAGAGCTCTTGTTTGTGCGAAACTGAATGGATCGAGCCCGAGAGAGGGCGAGCAAAGAAAAGACGCAAATCGCTCCGCCTGGCACTGCCGGCGAGAGCGTGGACGTCGCGGCCAGCGACTGTCGAAGCTGAGTACGGCCGCAGGCGATCGCCTCGGTCTTAAACGAATGCGACGAGCACGCGCCGGGCGGCCCAGCAAGGGCCAAGCGCAGCTGTCGCAGCTATCTGGTTGATCCTGCCAGTAGTGATATGCTTGTCTCAAAGATTAAGCCATGCAGGTGCAAGTA
>NW_027556701.1:40000-50000 GCF_964204865.1 Styela clava
GAGCGGCGTGCGGGGCCGGTCGGAGCGCACACATCTCTCGGTGGCTGGCGGGCGAGAGAGTGCTGCGTCGCCGGCATCGGCGTCGAAAGAAGCCGAGCCGAAAAAAGTTAAAGTACAAACGTGCAAGCATACTAACCTAACCCTAGGTAAGGCATGTTAGAGCGAAAGACAGTAAACTCGAATGAGCCAAGAAAGAGCGGCGTGCGGGGCCGGTCGGAGCGCACACATCTCTCGGTGGCTGGCGGGCGAGAGAGTGCTGCGTCGCCGGCATCGGCGTCAAAAGAAGCAGAGCCGAAAAAAGTTAAAGTACAAACGTGCAAGCATACTAACCTAACCCTAGGTAAGGCATGTTAGAGCGAAAGACAGTAAACTCGAATGAGCCAAGAAAGAGCGGCGTGCGGGGCCGGTCGGAGCGCACACATCTCTCGGTGGCTGGCGGGCGAGAGAGTGCTGCGTCGCCGGCATCGGCGTCGAAAGAAGCCGAGCCGAAAAAAGTTAAAGTACAAACGTGCAAGCATACTAACCTAACCCTAGGTAAGGCATGTTAGAGCGAAAGACAGTAAACTCGAATGAGCCAAGAAAGAGCGGCGTGCGGGGCCGGTCGGAGCGCACACATCTCTCGGTGGCTGGCGGGCGAGAGAGTGCTGCGTCGCCGGCATCGGCGTCGAAAGAAGCAGAGCCGCAAAAAGTTGAAGTACAAACGTGCAAGCATACTAACCTAACCCTAGGTAAGGCATGTTAGAGCGAAAGACAGTAAACTCGAATGGGCCAAGAAAGAGCGGCGTGCGGGGCCGGTCGGAGCGCACACATCTCTCGGTGGCTGGCGGGCGAGAGAGTGCTGCGTCGCCGGCATCGGCGTCGAAAGAAGCCGAGCCGAAAAAAGTTAAAGTACAAACGTGCAAGCATACTAACCTAACCCTAGGTAAGGCATGTTAGAGCGAAAGACAGTAAACTCGAATGAGCCAAGAAAGAGCGGCGTGCGGGGCCGGTCGGAGCGCACACATCTCTCGGTGGCTGGCGGGCGAGAGAGTGCTGCGTCGCCGGCATCGGCGTCGAAAAAAGCAGAGCCGAAAAAAGTTAAAGTACAAACGTGCAAGCATACTAACCTAACCCTAGGTAAGGCATGTTAGAGCGAAAGACAGTAAACTCGAATGAGCCAAGAAAGAGCGGCGTGCGGGGCCGGTCGGAGCGCACACATCTCTCGGTGGCTGGCGGGCGAGAGAGTGCTGCGTCGCCGGCATCGGCGTCGAAAGAAGCCGAGCCGAAAAAAGTTAAAGTACAAACGTGCAAGCATACTAACCTAACCCTAGGTAAGGCATGTTAGAGCGAAAGACAGTAAACTCGAATGAGCCAAGAAAGAGCGGCGTGCGGGGCCGGTCGGAGCTCACACATCTCTCGGTGGCTGGCGGGCGAGAGAGTGCTGCGTCGCCGGCATCGGCGTCGAAAGAAGCAGAGCCGAAAAAAGTTAAAGTACAAACGTGCAAGCATACTAACCTAACCCTAGGTAAGGCATGTTAGAGCAAAAGACAGTAAACTCGAATGAGCCAAGAAAGAGCGGCGTGCGGGGCCGGTCGGAGCGCACACATCTCTCGGTGGCTGGCGGGCGAGAGAGTGCTGCGTCGGCGGCATCGGCGTCGAAAGAAGCCGAGCCGAAAAAAGTTAAAGTACAAACGTGCAAGCATACTAACCTAACCCTAGGTAAGGCATGTTAGAGCGAAAGACAGTAAACTCGAATGAGCCAAGAAAGAGCGGCGTGCGGGGCCGGTCGGAGCGCACACATCTCTCGGTGGCTGGCGGGCGAGAGAGTGCTGCGTCGCCGGCATCGGCGTCGAAAGAAGCAGAGCCGAAAAAAGTTAAAGTACAAACGTGCAAGCATACTAACCTAACCCTAGGTAAGGCATGTTAGAGCGAAAGACAGTAAACTCGAATGAGCCAAGAAAGAGCGGCGTGCGGGGCCGGTCGGAGCGCACACATCTCTCGGTGGCTGGCGGGCGAGAGAGTGCTGCGTCGCCGGCATCGGCGTCGAAAGAAGCCGAGCCGAAAAAAGTTAAAGTACAAACGTGCAAGCATACTAACCTAACCCTAGGTAAGGCATGTTAGAGCGAAAGACAGTAAACTCGAATGAGCCAAGAAAGAGCGGCGTGCGGGGCCGGTCGGAGCGCACACATCTCTCGGTGGCTGGCGGGCGAGAGAGTGCTGCGTCGCCGGCATCGGCGTCGAAAGAAGCAGAGCCGAAAAAAGTTAAAGTACAAACGTGCAAGCATACTAACCTAACCCTAGGTAAGGCATGTTAGAGCGAAAGACAGTAAACTCGAATGAGCCAAGAAAGAGCGGCGTGCGGGGCCGGTCGGAGCGCACACATCTCTCGGTGGCTGGCGGGCGAGAGAGTGCTGCGTCGCCGGCATCGGCGTCGAAAGAAGCAGAGCCGAAAAAAGTTAAAGTACAAACGTGCAAGCATACTAACCTAACCCTAGGTAAGGCATGTTAGAGCGAAAGACAGTAAACTCGAATGAGCCAAGAAAGAGCGGCGTGCGGGGCCGGTCGGAGCGCACACATCTCTCGGTGGCTGGCGGGCGAGAGAGTGCTGCGTCGCCGGCATCGGCGTCGAAAGAAGCAGAGCCGAAAAAAGTTAAAGTACAAACGTGCAAGCATACTAACCTAACCCTAGGTAAGGCATGTTAGAGCGAAAGACAGTAAACTCGAATGAGCCAAGAAAGAGCGGCGTGCGGGGCCGGTCGGAGCGCACACATCTCTCGGTGGCTGGCGGGCGAGAGAGTGCTGCGTCGCCGGCATCGGCGTCGAAAGAAGCAGAGCCGAAAAAAGTTAAAGTACAAACGTGCAAGCATACTAACCTAACCCTAGGTAAGGCATGTTAGAGCGAAAGACTGTAAACTCGAATGAGCCAAGAAAGAGCGGCGTGCGGGGCCGGTCGGAGCGCACACATCTCTCGGTGGCTGGCGGGCGAGAGAGTGCTGCGTCGCCGGCATCGGCGTCGAAAGAAGCCGAGCCGAAAAAAGTTAAAGTACAAACGTGCAAGCATACTAACCTAACCCTAGGTAAGGCATGTTAGAGCGAAAGACAGTAAACTCGAATGAGCCAAGAAAGAGCGGCGTGCGGGGCCGGTCGGAGCGCACACATCTCTCGGTGGCTGGCGGGCGAGAGAGTGCTGCGTCGCCGGCATCGGCGTCGAAAGAAGCAGAGCCGAAAAAAGTTAAAGTACAAACGTGCAAGCATACTAACCTAACCCTAGGTAAGGCATGTTAGAGCGAAAGACAGTAAACTCGAATGAGCCAAGAAAGAGCGGCGTGCGGGGCCGGTCGGAGCGCACACATCTCTCGGTGGCTGGCGGGCGAGAGAGTGCTGCGTCGCCGGCATCGGCGTCGAAAGAAGCCGAGCCGAAAAAAGTTAAAGTACAAACGTGCAAGCATACTAACCTAACCCTAGGTAAGGCATGTTAGAGCGAAAGACAGTAAACTCGAATGAGCCAAGAAAGAGCGGCGTGCGGGGCCGGTCGGAGCGCACACATCTCTCGGTGGCTGGCGGGCGAGAGAGTGCTGCGTCGCCGGCATCGGCGTCGAAAGAAGCAGAGCCGAAAAAAGTTAAAGTACAAACGTGCAAGCATACTAACCTAACCCTAGGTAAGGCATGTTAGAGCGAAAGACAGTAAACTCGAATGAGCCAAGAAAGAGCGGCGTGCGGGGCCGGTCGGAGCGCACACATCTCTCGGTGGCTGGCGGGCGAGAGAGTGCTGCGTCGCCGGCATCGGCGTCGAAAGAAGCCGAGCCGAAAAAAGTTAAAGTACAAACGTGCAAGCATACTAACCTAACCCTAGGTAAGGCATGTTAGAGCGAAAGACAGTAAACTCGAATGAGCCAAGAAAGAGCGGCGTGCGGGGCCGGTCGGAGCGCACACATCTCTCGGTGGCTGGCGGGCGAGAGAGTGCTGCGTCGCCGGCATCGGCGTCGAAAGAAGCAGAGCCGAAAAAAGTTAAAGTACAAACGTGCAAGCATACTAACCTAACCCTAGGTAAGGCATGTTAGAGCGAAAGACAGTAAACTCGAATGAGCCAAGAAAGAGCGGCGTGCGGGGCCGGTCGGAGCGCACACATCTCTCGGTGGCTGGCGGGCGAGAGAGTGCTGCGTCGCCGGCATCGGCGTCGAAAGAAGCCGAGCCGAAAAAAGTTAAAGTACAAACGTGCAAGCATACTAACCTAACCCTAGGTAAGGCATGTTAGAGCGAAAGACAGTAAACTCGAATGAGCCAAGAAAGAGCGGCGTGCGGGGCCGGTCGGAGCGCACACATCTCTCGGTGGCTGGCGGGCGAGAGAGTGCTGCGTCGCCGGCATCGGCGTCGAAAGAAGCAGAGCCGAAAAAAGTTAAAGTACAAACGTGCAAGCATACTAACCTAACCCTAGGTAAGGCATGTTAGAGCGAAAGACAGTAAACTCGAATGAGCCAAGAAAGAGCGGCGTGCGGGGCCGGTCGGAGCGCACACATCTCTCGGTGGCTGGCGGGCGAGAGAGTGCTGCGTCGCCGGCATCGGCGTCGAAAGAAGCAGAGCCGAAAAAAGTTAAAGTACAAACGTGCAAGCATACTAACCTAACCCTAGGTAAGGCATGTTAGAGCGAAAGACAGTAAACTCGAATGAGCCAAGAAAGAGCGGCGTGCGGGGCCGGTCGGAGCGCACACATCTCTCGGTGGCTGGCGGGCGAGAGAGTGCTGCGTCGCCGGCATCGGCGTCGAAAGAAGCAGAGCCGAAAAAAGTTAAAGTACAAACGTGCAAGCATACTAACCTAACCCTAGGTAAGGCATGTTAGAGCGAAAGACAGTAAACTCGAATGAGCCAAGAAAGAGCGGCGTGCGGGGCCGGTCGGAGCGCACACATCTCTCGGTGGCTGGCGGGCGAGAGAGTGCTGCGTCGCCGGCATCGGCGTCGAAAGAAGCAGAGCCGAAAAAAGTTAAAGTACAAACGTGCAAGCATACTAACCTAACCCTAGGTAAGGCATGTTAGAGCGAAAGACAGTAAACTCGAATGAGCCAAGAAAGAGCGGCGTGCGGGGCCGGTCGGAGCGCACACATCTCTCGGTGGCTGGCGGGCGAGAGAGTGCTGCGTCGCCGGCATCGGCGTCGAAAGAAGCAGAGCCGAAAAAAGTTAAAGTACAAACGTGCAAGCATACTAACCTAACCCTAGGTAAGGCATGTTAGAGCGAAAGACAGTAAACTCGAATGAGCCAAGAAAGAGCGGCGTGCGGGGCCGGTCGGAGCGCACACATCTCTCGGTGGCTGGCGGGCGAGAGAGTGCTGCGTCGCCGGCATCGGCGTCGAAAGAAGCAGAGCCGAAAAAAGTTAAAGTACAAACGTGCAAGCATACTAACCTAACCCTAGGTAAGGCATGTTAGAGCGAAAGACAGTAAACTCGAATGAGCCAAGAAAGAGCGGCGTGCGGGGCCGGTCGGAGCGCACACATCTCTCGGTGGCTGGCGGGCGAGAGAGTGCTGCGTCGCCGGCATCGGCGTCGAAAGAAGCAGAGCCGAAAAAAGTTAAAGTACAAACGTGCAAGCATACTAACCTAACCCTAGGTAAGGCATGTTAGAGCGAAAGACAGTAAACTCGAATGAGCCAAGAAAGAGCGGCGTGCGGGGCCGGTCGGAGCGCACACATCTCTCGGTGGCTGGCGGGCGAGAGAGTGCTGCGTCGCCGGCATCGGCGTCGAAAGAAGCCGAGCCGAAAAAAGTTAAAGTACAAACGTGCAAGCATACTAACCTAACCCTACGTAAGGCATGTTAGAGCGAAAGACAGTAAACTCGAATGAGCCAAGAAAGAGCGGCGTGCGGGGCCGGTCGGAGCGCACACATCTCTCGGTGGCTGGCGGGCGAGAGAGTGCTGCGTCGCCGGCATCGGCGTCGAAAGAAGCAGAGCCGAAAAAAGTTAAAGTACAAACGTGCAAGCATACTAACCTAACCCTAGGTAAGGCATGTTAGAGCGAAAGACAGTAAACTCGAATGAGCCAAGAAAGAGCGGCGAGCGGGGCCGGTCGGAGCGCACACATCTCTCGGTGGCTGGCGGGCGAGAGAGTGCTGCGTCGCCGGCATCGGCGTCGAAAGAAGCCGAGCCGAAAAAAGTTAAAGTACAAACGCGCAAGCATACTAACCTAACCCTAGGTAAGGCATGTTAGAGCGAAAGACAGTAAACTCGAATGAGCCAAGAAAGAGCGGCGTGCGGGGCCGGTCGGAGCGCACACATCTCTCGGTGGCTGGCGGGCGAGAGAGTGCTGCGTCGCCGGCATCGGCGTCGAAAGAAGCAGAGCCGAAAAAAGTTAAAGTACAAACGTGCAAGCATACTAACCTAACCCTAGGTAAGGCATGTTAGAGCGAAAGACAGTAAACTCGAATGAGCCAAGAAAGAGCGGCGTGCGGGGCCGGTCGGAGCGCACACATCTCTCGGTGGCTGGCGGGCGAGAGAGTGCTGCGTCGCCGGCATCGCCGTCGAAAGAAGCCGAGCCGAAAAAAGTTAAAGTACAAACGTGCAAGCATACTAACCTAACCATAGGTAAGGCATGTTAGAGCGAAAGACAGTAAACTCGAATGAGCCAAGAAAGAGCGGCGTGCGGGGCCGGTCGGAGCGCACACATCTCTCGGTGGCTGGCGGGCGAGAGAGTGCTGCGTCGCCGGCATCGGCGTCGAAAGAAGCCGAGCCGAAAAAAGTTAAAGTACAAACGTGCAAGCATACTAACCTAACCCTAGGTAAGGCATGTTAGAGCGAAAGACAGTAAACTCGAATGAGCCAAGAAAGAGCGGCGTGCGGGGCCGGTCGGAGCGCACACATCTCTCGGTGGCTGGCGGGCGAGAGAGTGCTGCGTCGCCGGCATCGGCGTCGAAAGAAGCAGAGCCGAAAAAAGTTAAAGTACAAACGTGCAAGCATACTAACCTAACCCTAGGTAAGGCATGTTAGAGCGAAAGACAGTAAACTCGAATGAGCCAAGAAAGAGCGGCGTGCGGGGCCGGTCGGAGCGCACACATCTCTCGGTGGCTGGCGGGCGAGAGAGTGCTGCGTCGCCGGCATCGGCGTCGAAAGAAGCAGAGCCGAAAAAAGTTAAAGTACAAACGTGCAAGCATACTAACCTAACCCTAGGTAAGGCATGTTAGAGCGAAAGACAGTAAACTCGAATGAGCCAAGAAAGAGCGGCGTGCGGGGCCGGTCGGAGCGCACACATCTCTCGGTGGCTGGCGGGCGAGAGAGTGCTGCGTCGCCGGCATCGGCGTCGAAAGAAGCCGAGCCGAAAAAAGTTAAAGTACAAACGTGCAAGCATACTAACCTAACCCTAGGTAAGGCATGTTAGAGCGAAAGACAGTAAACTCGAATGAGCCAAGAAAGAGCGGCGTGCGGGGCCGGTCGGAGCGCACACATCTCTCGGTGGCTGGCGGGCGAGAGAGTGCTGCGTCGCCGGCATCGGCGTCGAAAGAAGCAGAGCCGAAAAAAGTTAAAGTACAAACGTGCAAGCATACTAACCTAACCCTAGGTAAGGCATGTTAGAGCGAAAGACAGTAAACTCGAATGAGCCAAGAAAGAGCGGCGTGCGGGGCCGGTCGGAGCGCACACATCTCTCGGTGGCTGGCGGGCGAGAGAGTGCTGCGTCGCCGGCATCGGCGTCGAAAGAAGCAGAGCCGAAAAAAGTTAAAGTACAATCGCGATGCTAATGAGCGAGCCGTTGTCTCGACTAATATGTAGGGGGCGTTCGATCGAGCGTCTGGCTTGAGCGCTTGTCGGCCTAGCAGAACGGTCGCATTGTTATGCCCGGGTTTTAGGCACCGCTGCAGGCGGCCGGCAGAGCTCTTGTTTGTGCGAAACTGAATGGATCGAGCCCGAGAGAGGGCGAGCAAAGAAAAAACGCAAATCGCTCCGCCTGGCACTGCCGGCGAGAGCGTGGACGTCGCGGCCAGCGACTGTCGAAGCTGAGTACGGCCGCAGGCGATCGCCTCGGTCTTAAACGAATGCGACGAGCACGCGCCGGGCGGCCCAGCAAGGGCCGAGCGCAGCTGTCGCAGCTATGTGGTTGATCCTGCCAGTAGTGATATGCTTGTCTCAAAGATTAAGCCATGCAGGTGCAAGTACGAGTTCTCGTAAAGCGAAACTGCGAATGGCTCATTAAATCAGTCTTGGTTTATTTGGTCTCGTAAGCGAAGTGGATAACTGTGGTAATTCTAGAGCTAATACATGCATTAAGCGCCGACTTCGGGAGGCGCGCTTTTATCAGATCAAAACCGACCGGGTTCGTCCTGTGACGTTTGATGACTCTGGATAACCACGCGGATCGTACGGTCTCTGCACCGACGACGTATCATTCAAGTGTCTGCCCTATCAACTGTCGAAGGTACGCTACGTGCCTACCTTTGTGATAACGGGTAACGGGGAATCAGGGTTCGATTCCGGAGAGGGAGCCTGAGAAACGGCTACCACATCCAAGGAAGGCAGCAGGCGCGCAAATTACCCATTCCCGACACGGGGAGGTAGTGACGAAAAATAACAATACAGGACTCTAACGAGGCCCTGTAATTGGAATGAGTACATCCTAAAACTCTTAACGAGTATCCATTGGAGGGCAAGTCTGGTGCCAGCAGCCGCGGTAATTCCAGCTCCAACAGTGTATGCTAAAGTTGTTGCGGTTGAAAAGCTCGTAGTTGGATTTTGGGCGAGCGCCGCCGGTCCGTCGCAAGGCGTGTCACTGGTTGCGTTCGCCTCACCTTCGGTTCTCCGTCGGTGCTCTTGACTGAGTGTCGGCGGTGGCCGATAAGTTTACTTTGAAAAAATTAGAGTGTTCAAAGCAGGCTGTTCGCCTGCATAGTGTTGCATGGAATAATGGAATAGGACCTCGGTTCTATTTTGTTGGTTTTCGGAGCACGAGGTAATGATTAAGAGGGACAGACGGGGGCGTCCGTACTCTGCCGTTAAGGTGAAATTCTTGGATCGGCGGAAGACGAACTACTGCGAAAGCATTCGCCAAGAATGTTTTCTTTAATCAAGAGCGAAAGTCAGAGGTTCGAAGACGATCAGATACCGTCCTAGTTCTGACTATAAACGATGCCAACTAGCGATCGGGAGGCGTTACCATGACGACCTTTCCGGCAGCTTCCGGGAAACCAAAGTCTTTGGGTTCCGGGGGAAGTATGGTTGCAAAGCTGAAACTTAAAGGAATTGACGGAAGGGCACCACCAGGAGTGGAGCCTGCGGCTTAATTTGACTCAACACGGGGAAACTCACCCGGCCCGGACACAGGTAGGATTGACAGATTGAGAGCTCTTTCTTGATTCTGTGGGTGGTGGTGCATGGCCGTTCTTAGTTGGTGGAGCGATTTGTCTGGTTAATTCCGATAACGAACGAGACTCTGGCATGCTAAATAGTTACGCGACCTTCTCGGTCGGCGTCTAACTTCTTAGAGGGACTAGTGGCGTTTAGCCACACGAGATTGAGCAATAACAGGTCTGTGATGCCCTTAGATGTCCGGGGCCGCACGCGCGCTACACTGAGTGAAGCAGCGAGTGTCTAACCTAGGCCGAAAGGTCCGGGTAACCCGTTGAACCTCATTCGTGATTGGGATAGGGACTTGCAATTGTTTCCCTTGAACGAGGAATTCCCAGTAAGCGCAAGTCATCAACTTGCGTTGATTACGTCCCTGCCCTTTGTACACACCGCCCGTCGCTACTACCGATTGAATGGTTTAGTGAGATCCTTGGATCGGCCCCGTCGCGGCTGGCAACGGCCGCGTCGGCGTGTCGAGAAGACGATCAAACTTGATCATTTAGAGGAAGTAAAAGTCGTAACAAGGTTTCCGTAGGTGAACCTGCGGAAGGATCATTACCGAAAGTGGTGGTAGGCCCCGGCCGACCGCGCACTTAATTGTCTTTGGGTGCCGCCGAGAGGGCGGCCGTCAATCGGGGTTCCGCCCCTTGCGACACGCGTAACACGTTGGCATAGCAAGGCAGCCGAGTGCGATGGTGGCTTCT
>NW_027556702.1:0-23222 GCF_964204865.1 Styela clava
GACGGTTTTTCACTGTTTTTAAGCGTTTTAGCAGGGTTATTGGTGTTTTTTGACGGTTTTTCACTGTTTTTAAGCGTTTTAGCAGGGTTATTGGTGTTTTTTGACGGTTTTTCACTGTTTTTAAGCGTTTTAGCAGGGTTATTGGTGTTTTTTGACGGTTTTTCACTGTTTTTAAGCGTTTTAGCAGGGTTATTGGTGTTTTTTGACGGTTTTTCACTGTTTTTAAGCGTTTTAGCAGGGTTATTGGTGTTTTTTGACGGTTTTTCAATGCTTTTAAGCGTTTTAGCAGGGTTATTGGTGTTTTTTGACGGTTTTACACTGTTTTTAAGCGTTTTAGCAGGGTTATTGGTGTTTTTTGACGGTTTTTCACTGTTTTTAAGCGTTTTAGCAGGGTTATTGGTGTTTTTTGACGGTTTTTCACTGTTTTTAAGCGTTTCAGCAGGGTTATTGGTGTTTTTTGACGGTTTTTCACTGTTTTTAAGCGTTTTAGCAGGGTTATTGGTGTTTTTTGACGGTTTTTCACTGTTTTTAAGCGTTTTAGCAGGGTTATTGGTGTTTTTTTACGGTTTTTCAATGCTTTTAAGCGTTTTAGCAGGGTTATTGGTGTTTTTTGACGGTTTTACACTGTTTTTAAGCGTTTTAGCAGGGTTATTGGTGTTTTTTGACGGTTTTTCACTGTTTTTAAGCGTTTTAGCAGGGTTATTGGTGTTTTTTGACGGTTTTTCACTGTTTTTAAGCGTTTTAGCAGGGTTATTGGTGTTTTTTGACGGTTTTTCACTGTTTTTAAGCGTTTTAGCAGGGTTATTGGTGTTTTTTGACGGTTTTTCACTGTTTTTAAGCGTTTTAGCAGGGTTATTGGTGTTTTTTGACGGTTTTTCACTGTTTTCAAGCGTTTTAGCAGGGTTATTGGTGTTTTTTGACGGTTTTTCACTGTTTTTAAGCGTTTTAGCAGGGTTATTGGTGTTTTTTAACGGTTTTTCACTGTTTTTAAGCGTTTTAGCAGGGTTATTGGTGTTTTTTGACGGTTTTTCACTGTTTTTAAGCGTTTTAGCAGGGTTATTGGTGTTTTTTGACGGTTTTTCACTGTTTTTGAGCGGATTAGCAGGGTTATTGGTGTTTTTTGACGGTTTTTCACTGTTTTTAAGCGTTTTAGCAGGGTTATTGGTGTTTTTTGACGGTTTTTCACTGTTTTTAAGCGTTTTAGCAGGGTTATTGGTGTTTTTTGACGGTTTTTCACTGTTTTTAAGCGTTTTAGCAGGGTTATTGGTGTTTTTTGACGGTTTTCCACTGTTTTTAAGCGTTTTAGCAGGGTTATTGGTGTTTTTTGACGGTTTTTCACTGTTTTTAGGCGTTTTAGCAGGGTTATTGGTGTTTTTTGACGGTTTTTCACTGTTTTTAAGCGTTTTAGCAGGGTTATTGGTGTTTTTTGACGGTTTTTCACTGTTTTTAAGCGTTTTAGCAGGGTTATTGGTGTTTTTTGACGGTTTTTCACTGTTTTCAAGCGTTTTAGCAGGGTTATTGGTGTTTTTTGACGGTTTTTCACTGTTTTTAAGCGTTTTAGCAGGGTTATTGGTGTTTTTTGACGGTTTTTCACTGTTTTTAAGCGTTTTAGCAGGGTTATTGGTGTTTTTTGACGGTTTTTCACTGTTTTTAAGCGTTTTAGCAGGGTTATTGGTGTTTTTTGACGGTTTTTCACTGTTTTTAAGCGTTTTAGCAGGGTTATTGGTGTTTTTTGACGGTTTTTCACTGTTTTTAAGCGTTTTAGCAGGGTTATTGGTGTTTTTTGACGGTTTTTCACTGTTTTTAAGCGTTTCAGCAGGGTTATTGGTGTTTTTTGACGGTTTTTCACTGTTTTTAAGCGTTTTAGCAGGGTTATTGGTGTTTTTTGACGGTTTTTCACTGTTTTTAAGCGTTTTAGCAGGGTTATTGGTGTTTTATGACGGTTTTTCAATGCTTTTAAGCGTTTTAGCAGGGTTATTGGTGTTTTTTGACGGTTTTACACTGTTTTTAAGCGTTTTAGCAGGGTTATTGGTGTTTTTTGACGGTTTTTCACTGTTTTTAAGCGTTTCAGCAGGGTTATTGGTGTTTTTTGACGGTTTTTCACTGTTTTTAAGCGTTTTAGCAGGGTTATTGGTGTTTTTTGACGGTTTTTCACTGTTTTTGAGCGTTTTAGCAGGGTTATTGGTGTTTTTTGACGGTTTTTCACTGTTTTTAAGCGTTTTAGCAGGGTTATTGGTGTTTTTTGACGGTTTTTCACTGTTTTTAAGCGTTTTAGCAGGGTTATTGGTGTTTTTTGACGGTTTTTCACTGTTTTTAAGCGTTTTAGCAGGGTTATTGGTGTTTTTTGACGGTTTTCCACTGTTTTTAAGCGTTTTAGCAGGGTTATTGGTGTTTTTTGACGGTTTTTCACTGTTTTTAGGCGTTTTAGCAGGGTTATTGGTGTTTTTTGACGGTTTTTCACTGTTTTTAAGCGTTTTAGCAGGGTTATTGGTGTTTTTTGACGGTTTTTCACTGTTTTTAAGCGTTTTAGCAGGGTTATTGGTGTTTTTTGACGGTTTTTCACTGTTTTTAAGCGTTTTAGCAGGGTTATTGGTGTTTTTTGACGGTTTTCACTGTTTTTAAGCGTTTTAGCGGGGTTATTGGTGTTTTTTGACGGTTTTCACTGTTTTTAAGCATTTTAGCAGGGTTATTGGTGTTTTTTGACGGTTTTCACTGTTTTTTTAAGCGTTTTAGCAGGGTTATTGGTGTTTTTTGACGGTTTTTCACTGTTTTTAAGCGTTTTAGCAGGGTTATTGGTGTTTTTTGACGGTTTTTCACTGTTTTTAAGCGTTTTAGCAGGGTTATTGGTGTTTTTTGACGGTTTTTCACTGTTTTTAAGCGTTTTAGCAGGGTTATTGGTGTTTTTTGACGGTTTTCACTGTTTTTAAGCATTTTAGCAGGGTTATTGGTGTTTTTTGACGGTTTTCACTGTTTTTAAGCGTTTTAGCGGGGTTATTGGTGTTTTTTGACGGTTTTTCACTGTTTTTAAGCGTTTTAGCAAGGTTATTGGTGTTTTTTGACGGTTTTTCACTGTTTTTGAGCGTTTTAGCAGGGTTATTGGTGTTTTTTGACGATTTTTCACTGTTTTTAAACGTTTAAGCAGGGTTATTGGTGTTTTTTGACGGTTTTTCACTGTTTTTAAGCGTTTTAGCAGGGTTATTGGTGTTTTTTGACGGTTTTCACTGTTTTTAAGCGTTTTAGCAGGGTTTTGGTGTTTTTGACGGTTTTTCACTGTTTTTAAGCGTTTTAGCAGGGTTATTGGTGTTTTTTGACGGTTTTTCACTGTTTTTAAGCGTTTTAGCAGGGTTATTGGTGTTTTTTGACGGTTTTTCACTGTTTTTAGGCGTTTTAGCAGGGTTATTCGTGTTTTTTGACGGTTTTTCACTGTTTTTAAGCGTTTTAGCAGGGTTATTGGTGTTTTTTGACGGTTTTCACTGTTTTTAAGCGTTTTAGCGGGGTTATTGGTGTTTTTTGACGGTTTTCACTGTTTTTAAGCATTTTAGCAGGGTTATTGGTGTTTTTTGACGGTTTTCACTGTTTTTAAGCGTTTTAGCGGGGTTATTGGTGTTTTTTGACGGTTTTTCACTGTTTTTAAGCGTTTTAGCAAGGTTATTGGTGTTTTTTGACGGTTTTTCACTGTTTTTGAGCGTTTTAGCAGGGTTATTGGTGTTTTTTGACGGTTTTCACTGTTTTTAAGCGTTTTAGCGGGGTTATTGGTGTTTTTTGACGGTTTTTCACTGTTTTTAAGCGTTTTAGCAAGGTTATTGGTGTTTTTTGACGGTTTTTCACTGTTTTTGAGCGTTTTAGCAGGGTTATTGGTGTTTTTTGACGATTTTTCACTGTTTTTAAACGTTTAAAGCAGGGTTATTGGTGTTTTTTGACGGTTTTTCACTGTTTTTAAGCGTTTTAGCAGGGTTATTGGTGTTTTTTGACGGTTTTCACTGTTTTTAAGCGTTTTAGCAGGGTTATTGGTGTTTTTTGACGGTTTTTCACTGTTTTTAAGCGTTTTAGCAGGGTTATTGGTGTTTTTTGACGGTTTTTCACTGTTTTTAAGCGTTTTAGCAGGGTTATTGGTGTTTTTTGACGGTTTTTCACTGTTTTTAGGCGTTTTAGCAGGGTTATTCGTGTTTTTTGACGGTTTTTCACTGTTTTTAAGCGTTTTAGCAGGGTTATTGGTGTTTTTTGATGGTTTTCCACTGTTTTTAAGCGTTTTAGCAGGGTTATTGGTGTTTTTTGACGGTTTTTCACTGTTTTTAAGCGTTTTAGCAGGGTTATTGGTGTTTTTTGACGGTTTTTCACTGTTTTTAAGCGTTTTAGCAAGGTTATTGGTGTTTTTTGACGGTTTTTCACTGTTTTTAAGCATTTTAGCAGGGTTATTGGTGTTTTTTGACGGTTTTTCACTGTTTTTAAGCGTTTTAGCAGGGTTATTGGTGTTTTTTGACGGTTTTTCACTGTTTTTAAGCGTTTTAGCAGGGTTATTGGTGTTTTTTGACGGTTTTTCACTGTTTTTAAGCGTTTTAGCAGGGTTATTGGTGTTTTTTGACGGTTTTTCACTGTTTTTAAGCGTTTTAGCAGGGTTATTGGTGTTTTTTGACGGTTTTTCACTGATTTTAAGCTTTTTAGCAGGGTTATTGGTGTTTTTTGACGGTTTTTCACTGTTTTTAAGCGTTTTAGCAGGGTTATTGGTGTTTTTTGATGGTTTCTCACTGTTTTTAAGCGTTTTAGCTGGGTTATTGGTGTTTTTTGACGGTTCTTCACTGTTTTTGAGCGTTTTAGCAGGGTTATTGGTGTTTTTTGACGGTTTTTCACTGTTTTTAAGCGTTTTAGCAGGGTTATTGGTGTTTTTTGACGGTTTTTCACTGTTTTTAAGCGTTTTAGCAGGGTTATTGGTGTTTTTTGACGGTTTTTCACTGTTTTTAAGCGTTTTAGCAGGGTTATTCGTGTTTTTTGACGGTTTTTCACTGTTTTTATGCGTTTTAGCAGGGTTATTGGTGTTTTTTGACGGTTTTCCACTGTTTTTAAGCGTTTTAGCAGGGTTATTGGTGTTTTTTGACGGTTTTTCACTGTTTTTAAGCGTTTTAGCAGGGTTATTGGTGTTTTTTGACGGTTTTTCACTGTTTTTAAGCGTTTTAGCAGGGTTATTGGTGTTTTTTGACGGTTTTTCACTGTTTTTAGGCGTTTTAGCAGGGTTATTGGTGTTTTTTGACGCTTTTTCACTGTTTTTAGGCGTTTTAGCAGGGTTATTCGTGTTTTTTGACGGTTTTTCACTGTTTTTAAGCGTTTTAGCAGGGTTATTGGTGTTTTTTGACGGTTTTCCACTGTTTTTAAGCGTTTTAGCAGGGTTATTGGTGTTTTTTGACGGTTTTTCACTGTTTTTAAGCGTTTTAGCAGGGTTATTGGTGTTTTTTGACGGTTTTTCACTGTTTTTAAGCGTTTTAGCAAGGTTATTGGTGTTTTTTGACGGTTTTTCACTGTTTTTAAGCATTTTAGCAGGGTTATTGGTGTTTTTTGACGGTTTTTCACTGTTTTTAAGCGTTTTAGCAGGGTTATTGGTGTTTTTTGACGGTTTTTCACTGTTTTTAAGCGTTTTAGCAGGGTTATTGGTGTTTTTTGACGGTTTTTCACTGTTTTTAAGCGTTTTAGCAGGGTTATTGGTGTTTTTTGACGGTTTTTCACTGTTTTTAAGCGTTTTAGCAGGGTTATTGGTGTTTTTTGACGGTTTTTCACTGATTTTAAGCTTTTTAGCAGGGTTATTGGTGTTTTTTGACGGTTTTTCACTGTTTTTAAGCGTTTTAGCAGGGTTATTGGTGTTTTTTGATGGTTTCTCACTGTTTTTAAGCGTTTTAGCTGGGTTATTGGTGTTTTTTGACGGTTCTTCACTGTTTTTGAGCGTTTTAGCAGGGTTATTGGTGTTTTTTGACGGTTTTTCACTGTTTTTAAGCGTTTTAGCAGGGTTATTGGTGTTTTTTGACGGTTTTTCACTGTTTTTAAGCGTTTTAGCAGGGTTATTGGTGTTTTTTGACGGTTTTTCACTGTTTTTAAGCGTTTTAGCAGGGTTATTCGTGTTTTTTGACGGTTTTTCACTGTTTTTATGCGTTTTAGCAGGGTTATTGGTGTTTTTTGACGGTTTTCCACTGTTTTTAAGCGTTTTAGCAGGGTTATTGGTGTTTTTTGACGGTTTTTCACTGTTTTTAAGCGTTTTAGCAGGGTTATTGGTGTTTTTTGACGGTTTTTCACTGTTTTTAAGCGTTTTAGCAGGGTTATTGGTGTTTTTTGACGGTTTTTCACTGTTTTTAAGCGTTTTAGCAGGGTTATTCGTGTTTTTTGACGGTTTTTCACTGTTTTTAAGCGTTTTAGCGGGGTTATTGGTGTTTTTTGACGGTTTTTCACTGTTTTTAAGCGTTTTAGCAGGGTTATTGGTGTTTTTTGACGGTTTTTCACTGTTTTTAAGCGTTTTAGCAGGGTTATTGGTGTTTTTTGACGGTTTTTCACTGTTTTTAAGCGTTTTAGCAGGGTTATTGATGTTTTTTGACGGTTTTTCACTGTTTTTAAGCGTTTTAGCAGGGTTATTGGTGTTTTTTGACGGTTTTTCACTGTTTTTAAGCGTTTTAGCAGGGTTATTGGTGTTTTTTGACGGTTTTTCACTGTTTTTAAGCGTTTTAGCAGGGTTATTGGTGTTTTTTGACGGTTTTTCACTGTTTTTAAGCGTTTTAGTAGGGTTATTGGTGTTTTTTGACGGTTTTTCACTGTTTTTAAGCGTTTTAGCAGGGTTATTGGTGTTTTTTGACGGTTTTTCACTGTTTTTAAGCGTTTTAGCAGGGTTATTGGTGTTTTTTGACGGTTTTTCACTGTTTTTAAGCGTTTTAGCAGGGTTATTGGTGTTTTTTGACGGTTTTTCACTGTTTTTAAGCGTTTTAGCAGGGTTATTGATGTTTTTGACGGTTTTTCACTGTTTTTAAGCGTTTTAGCAGGGTTATTGGTGTTTTTTGACGGTTTTTCACTGTTTTTAAGCGTTTTAGCAGGGTTATTGGTATTTTTTGACGGTTTTTCACTGATTTTAAGCTTTTTAGCAGGGTTATTGGTGTTTTTTGACGGTTTTTCACTGTTTTTAAGCGTTTTAGCAGGGTTATTGGTGTTTTTTGACGGTTTTTCACTGTTTTTAAGCGTTTTAGCTGGGTTATTGGTGTTTTTTGACGGTTTTTCACTGTTTTTAAGCGTTTTAGCAGGGTTATTGGTGTTTTTTGACGGTTTTTCACTGTTTTTAAGCGTTTTAGCAGGGTTATTGGTGTTTTTTGACGGTTTTTCACTGTTTTTAAGCGTTTTAGCAGGGTTATTGGTGTTTTTTGACGGTTTTTCACTGTTTTTAAGCGTTTTAGCAGGGTTATTGGTGTTTTTTGACGGTTTTTCACTGTTTTTAAGCGTTTTAGCTGGGTTATTGGTGTTTTTTGACGGTTTTTCACTGTTTTTAAGCGTTTTAGTGGGGTTATTGGTGTTTTTTGACGGTTTTTCACTGTTTTTAAGCGTTTTAGTAGGGTTATTGGTGTTTTTTGACGGTTTTTCACTGTTTTTAAGCGTTTTAGCAGGGTTATTGGTGTTTTTTGACGGTTTTTCACTGTTTTTAAGCGTTTTAGCAGGGTTATTGGTGTTTTTTGACGGTTTTTTACTGTTTTTAAGCGTTTTAGCAGGGTTATTGGTGTTTTTTGACGGTTTTTCACTGTTTTTAAGCGTTTTAGCAGGGTTATTGGTGTTTTTTGACGGTTTTTCACTGTTTTTAAGCGTTTTAGCAGGGTTATTGGTGTTTTTTGACGGTTTTTCACTGTTTTTAAGCGTTTTAGCTAGGTTATTGGTGTTTTTTGACGGTTTTTCACTGTTTTTAAGCGTTTTAGCAGGGTTATTGGTGTTTTTTGACGGTTTTTCACTGTTTTTAAGCGTTTTAGCAGGGTTATTGGTGTTTTTGACGGGTTTTCACTGTTTTTAAGCGTTTTAGCAGGGTTATTGGTGTTTTTTGACGGTTTTTCACTGTTTTTAAGCGTTTTAGCTGGATTATTGGTGTTTTTTGACGGTTTTTCACTGTTTTTAAGCGTTTTAGCAGGGATATTGGTGTTTTTTGACGGTTTTTCACTGTTTTTAAGCGTTTTAGCAGGGTTATTGGTGTTTTTTGACGGTTTTTCACTGTTTTTAAGCGTTTTAGCAGGGTTATTCGTGTTTTTTGACGGTTTTTCACTGTTTTTATGCGTTTTAGCAGGGTTATTGGTGTTTTTTGACGGTTTTCCACTGTTTTTAAGCGTTTTAGCAGGGTTATTGGTGTTTTTTGACGGTTTTTCACTGTTTTTAAGCGTTTTAGCAGGGTTATTGGTGTTTTTTGACGGTTTTTCACTGTTTTTAAGCGTTTTAGTAGGGTTATTGGTGTTTTTTAACGGTTTTTCACTGTTTTTAAGCGTTTTAGCAGGGTTATTGGTGTTTTTTGACGGTTTTTCACTGTTTTTAAGCGTTTTAGTAGGGTTATTGGTGTTTTTTGACGGTTTTTCACTGTTTTTAAGCGTTTTAGCAGGTTTATTGGTGTTTTTTGACGGATTTTCACTGTTTTTAAGCGTTTTAGCAGGGTTATTGGTGTTTTTTGACGGTTTTTCACTGTTTTCAAGCGTTTTAGCAGGGTTATTGGTGTTTTTTGACGGTTTTCCACTGTTTTTAAGCGTTTTAGCAGGGTTATTGGTGTTTTTTGACGGTTTTTCACTGTTTTTAAGCGTTTTAGCAGGGTTATTGGTGTTTTTTGACGGTTTTTCACTGTTTTTAAGCGTTTTAGCCGGGGTATTCGTGTTTTTTGACGGTTTTCCACTGTTTTTAAGCGTTTTATCAGGGTTATTGGTGTTTTTTGACGGTTTTTCACTGTTTTTAAGCGTTTTAGCAGGGTTATTGGTGTTTTTTGACGGTTTTTCACTGTTTTTAAGCGTTTTAGCAGGGTTATTGGTGTTTTTTGACGGTTTTTCACTGTTTTTAAGCGTTTTAGCAGGGTTATTGGTGTTTTTTGACGGTTTTTCACTGTTTTTAAGCGTTTTAGCAGGGTTATTGGTGTTTTTTGACGGTTTTTCACTGTTTTTAAGCGTTTTAACAGGGTTATCGGTGTTTTTTGACGGTTTTTCACTGTTTTTAAGCGTTTTAGCAGGGTTATTGGTGTTTTTTTACGGTTTTTCACTGTTTTTAAGCGTTTTAGCAGGGTTATTGGTGTTTTTTGACGGTTTTTCACTGTTTTTAAGCGTTTTAGCAGGGTTATTGGTGTTTTTTGACGGTTTTTCACTGTTTTTAAGCGTTTTAGCAGGGTTATTGGTGTTTTTTGACGGTTTTTCACTGTTTTTAAGCGTTTTAGCAGGGTTATTGGTGTATTTTGACGGTTTTTCACTGATTTTGAGCGTTTTAGCAGGGTTATTGGTGTTTTTTGACGGTTTTTCACTGTTTTTAAGCGTTTTAGCAGGGTTATTGGTGTTTTTTGACGGTTTTTCACTGTTTTTAAGCGTTTTAGCAGGGTTATTGGTGTTTTTTGACGGTTTTTCACGGTCAAAAAACACCAATAACCCTGCTAAAACGCTTAAAAACAGTGAAAAACCGTCAAAAAACACCAATAACCCTACTAAAACGCTTAAAAACAGTGAAAAACCGTCAAAAAACACCAATAACCCTGCTAAAACGCTTAAAAACAGTGAAAAACCGTCAAAAAACACCAATAACCCTGCTAAAACGCTTAAAAACAGTGGAAAACCGTCAAAAAACACCAATAACCCTGCTAAAACGCATAAAAACAGTGAAAAACCGTCAAAAAACACGAATAACCCTGCTAAAACGCTTAAAAACAGTGAAAAACCGTCAAAAAACACCAATAACCCTGCTAAAACGCTTAAAAACAGTGAAAAACCGTCAAAAAACACCAATAACCCAGCTAAAACGCTTAAAAACAGTGAAAAACCGTCAAAAAACACCAATAACCCTGCTAAAACGCTTAAAAATAGTGAAAACCCGTCAAAAAACACCAATAACCCTGCTAAAACGCTTAAAAACAGTGAAAAACCGTCAAAAAACACCAATAACCCTGCTAAAACGCTTAAAAACAGTGAAAAACCGTCATAAAACACCAATAACCCAGCTAAAACGCTTAAAAACAGTGAAAAACCGTCAAAAAACACCAATAACCCTGCTAAAACGCTTAAAAACAGTGAAAAACCGTCAAAAAACACCAATAACCCTGCTAAAACGCTTAAAAACAGTGAAAAACCGTCAAAAAACACCAATAACCCTGCTAAAACGCTTAAAAACAGTGAAAAACCGTCAAAAAACACCAATAACCCTGCTAAAACGCTTAAAAACAGTGAAAAACCGTCAAAAAACACCAATAACCCTGATAAAACGCTTAAAAACAGTGGAAAACCGTCAAAAAACACCAATAACCCTGCTAAAACGCATAAAAACAGTGAAAAACCGTCAAAAAACACCAATAACCCTGCTAAAACGCTTAAAAACAGTGAAAAACCGTCAAAAAACACCAATAACCCTGCTAAAACGCTTAAAAACAGTGAAAAACCGTCAAAAAACACCAATAACCCTGCTAAAACGCTTAAAAACAGTGAAAAACCGTCAAAAAACACCAATAACCCAGCTAAAACGCTTAAAAACAGTGAAAAACCGTCAAAAAACACCAATAACCCTGCTAAAACGCTTAAAAATAGTGAAAACCCGTCAAAAAACACCAATAACCCTGCTAAAACGCTTAAAAACAGTGAAAAACCGTCAAAAAACACCAATAACCCTGCTAAAACGCTTAAAAACAGTGAAAAACCGTCAAAAAACACCAATAACCCAGCTAAAACGCTTAAAAACAGTGAAAAACCGTCAAAAAACACCAATAACCCTGCTAAAACGCTTAAAAACAGTGAAAAACCGTCAAAAAACACCAATAACCCTGCTAAAACGCTTAAAAACAGTGAAAAACCGTCAAAAAACACCAATAACCCTGCTAAAACGCTTAAAAACAGTGAAAAACCGTCAAAAAACACCAATAACCCTGCTAAAACGCTTAAAAACAGTGAAAAACCGTCAAAAAACACCAATAACCCTGATAAAACGCTTAAAAACAGTGGAAAACCGTCAAAAAACACCAGTAACCCTGCTAAAACGCATAAAAACAGTGAAAAACCGTCAAAAAACACCAATAACCCTGCTAAAACGCTTAAAAACAGTGAAAAACCGTCAAAAAACACCAATAACCCTGCTAAAACGCTTAAAAACAGTGAAAAACCGTCAAAAAACACCAATAACCCTGCTAAAACGCTTAAAAACAGTGAAAAACCGTCAAAAAACACCAATAACCCTGATAAAACGCTTAAAAACAGTGGAAAACCGTCAAAAAACACCAATAACCCTGCTAAAACGCATAAAAACAGTGAAAAACCGTCAAAAAACACGAATAACCCTGCTAAAACGCTTAAAAACAGTGAAAAACCGTCAAAAAACACCAATAACCCTGCTAAAACGCTTAAAAACAGTGAAAAACCGTCAAAAAACACCAATAACCCTGCTACACGCTTAAAAACAGTGGAAAACCGTCAAAAAACACCAATAACCCTGCTAAAACGCTTAAAAACAGTGAAAAACCGTCAAAAAACACCAATAACCCTGCTAAAACGCTTAAAAACAGTGAAAAACCGTCAAAAAACACCAATAAACCTGCTAAAACGCTTAAAAACAGTGAAAAACCGTCAAAAAACACCAATAACCCTACTAAAACGCTTAAAAACAGTGAAAAACCGTCTAAAAACACCAATAACCCTGCTAAAACGCTTAAAAACAGTGAAAAACCGTCAAAAAACACCAATAACCCTACTAAAACGCTTAAAAACAGTGAAAAACCGTCAAAAAACACCAATAACCCTGCTAAAACGCTTAAAAACAGTGAAAAACCGTCAAAAAACACCAATAACCCTGCTAAAACGCTTAAAAACAGTGGAAAACCGTCAAAAAACACCAATAACCCTGCTAAAACGCATAAAAACAGTGAAAAACCGTCAAAAAACACGAATAACCCTGCTAAAACGCTTAAAAACAGTGAAAAACCGTCAAAAAACACCAATAACCCTGCTAAAACGCTTAAAAACAGTGAAAAACCGTCAAAAAACACCAATAACCCTGCTAAAACGCTTAAAAACAGTGAAAAACCGTCAAAAAACACGAATAACACAGCTAAAACGCTTAAAAACAGTGAAAAACCGTCAAAAAACACCAATAACCCTGCTAAAACGCTTAAAAACAGTGAAAACCCGTCAAAAAACACCAATAACCCTGCTAAAACGCTTAAAAACAGTGAAAAACCGTCAAAAAACACCAATAACCCTGCTAAAACGCTTAAAAACAGTGAAAAACCGTCAAAAAACACCAATAACCAAGCTAAAACGCTTAAAAACAGTGAAAAACCGTCAAAAAACACCAATAACCCTGCTAAAACGCTTAAAAACAGTGAAAAACCGTCAAAAAACACCAATAACCCTGCTAAAACGCTTAAAAACAGTGAAAAACCGTCAAAAAACACCAATAACCCTGCTAAAACGCTTAAAAACAGTGAAAAACCGTCAAAAAACACCAATAACCCTGCCAAAACGCTTAAAAACAGTGAAAAACCGTCAAAAAACACCAATAACCCTACTAAAACGCTTAAAAACAGTGAAAAACCGCCAAAAAACACCAATAACCCTGCTAAAACGCTTAAAAACAGTGAAAAACCGTCAAAAAACACCAATAACCCTACTAAAACGCTTAAAAACAGTGAAAAACCGTCAAAAAACACCAATAACCCTGCTAAAACGCTTAAAAACAGTGAAAAACCGTCAAAAAACACCAATAACCCTGATAAAACGCTTAAAAACAGTGGAAAACCGTCAAAAAACACGAATAACCCTGCTAAAACGCATAAAAACAGTGAAAAACCGTCAAAAAACACGAATAACCCTGCTAAAACGCTTAAAAACAGTGAAAAACCGTCAAAAAACACCAATAACCCTGCTAAAACGCTTAAAAACAGTGAAAAACCGTCAAAAAACACCAATAACCCTGCTAAAACGCTTAAAAACAGTGAAAAACCGTCAAAAAACACCAATAACCCTGATAAAACGCTTAAAAACAGTGGAAAACCGTCAAAAAACACCAATAACCCTGCTAAAACGCATAAAAACAGTGAAAAACCGTCAAAAAACACCAATAACCCTGCTAAAACGCTTAAAAACAGTGAAAAACCGTCAAAAAACACCAATAACCCTGCTAAAACGCTTAAAAACAGTGAAAAACCGTCAAAAAACACCAATAACCCTGCTAAAACGCTTAAAAACAGTGAAAAACCGTCAAAAAACACCAATAACCCTGATAAAACGCTTAAAAACAGTGGAAAACCGTCAAAAAACACCAATAACCCTGCTAAAACGCATAAAAACAGTGAAAAACCGTCAAAAAACACGAATAACCCTGCTAAAACGCTTAAAAACAGTGAAAAACCGTCAAAAAACACCAATAACCCTGCTAAAACGCTTAAAAACAGTGAAAAACCGTCAAAAAACACCAATAACCCTGCTACACGCTTAAAAACAGTGGAAAACCGTCAAAAAACACCAATAACCCTGCTAAAACGCTTAAAAACAGTGAAAAACCGTCAAAAAACACCAATAACCCTGCTAAAACGCTTAAAAACAGTGAAAAACCGTCAAAAAACACCAATAAACCTGCTAAAACGCTTAAAAACAGTGAAAAACCGTCAAAAAACACCAATAACCCTACTAAAACGCTTAAAAACAGTGAAAAACCGTCTAAAAACACCAATAACCCTGCTAAAACGCTTAAAAACAGTGAAAAACCGTCAAAAAACACCAATAACCCTACTAAAACGCTTAAAAACAGTGAAAAACCGTCAAAAAACACCAATAACCCTGCTAAAACGCTTAAAAACAGTGAAAAACCGTCAAAAAACACCAATAACCCTGCTAAAACGCTTAAAAACAGTGGAAAACCGTCAAAAAACACCAATAACCCTGCTAAAACGCATAAAAACAGTGAAAAACCGTCAAAAAACACGAATAACCCTGCTAAAACGCTTAAAAACAGTGAAAAACCGTCAAAAAACACCAATAACCCTGCTAAAACGCTTAAAAACAGTGAAAAACCGTCAAAAAACACCAATAACCCTGCTAAAACGCTTAAAAACAGTGAAAAACCGTCAAAAAACACCAATAACACAGCTAAAACGCTTAAAAACAGTGAAAAACCGTCAAAAAACACCAATAACCCTGCTAAAACGCTTAAAAACAGTGAAAACCCGTCAAAAAACACCAATAACCCTGCTAAAACGCTTAAAAACAGTGAAAAACCGTCAAAAAACACCAATAACCCTGCTAAAACGCTTAAAAACAGTGAAAAACCGTCAAAAAACACCAATAACCAAGCTAAAACGCTTAAAAACAGTGAAAAACCGTCAAAAAACACCAATAACCCTGCTAAAACGCTTAAAAACAGTGAAAAACCGTCAAAAAACACCAATAACCCTGCTAAAACGCTTAAAAACAGTGAAAAACCGTCAAAAAACACCAATAACCCTGCTAAAACGCTTAAAAACAGTGAAAAACCGTCAAAAAACACCAATAACCCTGCTAAAACGCTTAAAAACAGTGAAAAACCGTCAAAAAACACCAATAACCCTGCCAAAACGCTTAAAAACAGTGAAAAACCGTCAAAAAACACCAATAACCCTACTAAAACGCTTAAAAACAGTGAAAAACCGCCAAAAAACACCAATAACCCTGCTAAAACGCTTAAAAACAGTGAAAAACCGTCAAAAAACACCAATAACCCTACTAAAACGCTTAAAAACAGTGAAAAACCGTCAAAAAACACCAATAACCCTGCTAAAACGCTTAAAAACAGTGAAAAACCGTCAAAAAACACCAATAACCCTGATAAAACGCATAAAAACAGTGAAAAACCGTCAAAAAACACGAATAACCCTGCTAAAACGCTTAAAAACAGTGAAAAACCGTCAAAAAACACCAATAACCCTGCTAAAACGCTTAAAAACAGTGAAAAACCGTCAAAAAACACCAATAACCCTGCTAAAACGCTTAAAAACAGTGAAAAACCGTCAAAAAACACCAATAACACAGCTAAAACGCTTAAAAACAGTGAAAAACCGTCAAAAAACACCAATAACCCTGCTAAAACGCTTAAAAACAGTGAAAACCCGTCAAAAAACACCAATAACCCTGCTAAAACGCTTAAAAACAGTGAAAAACCGTCAAAAAACACCAATAACCCTGCTAAAACGCTTAAAAACAGTGAAAAACCGTCAAAAAACACCAATAACCAAGCTAAAACGCTTAAAAACAGTGAAAAACCGTCAAAAAACACCAATAACCCTGCTAAAACGCTTAAAAACAGTGAAAAACCGTCAAAAAACACCAATAACCCTGCTAAAACGCTTAAAAACAGTGAAAAACCGTCAAAAAACACCAATAACCCTGCTAAAACGCTTAAAAACAGTGAAAAACCGTCAAAAAACACCAATAACCCTGCTAAAACGCTTAAAAACAGTGAAAAACCGTCAAAAAACACCAATAACCCTGCCAAAACGCTTAAAAACAGTGAAAAACCGTCAAAAAACACCAATAACCCTACTAAAACGCTTAAAAACAGTGAAAAACCGCCAAAAAACACCAATAACCCTGCTAAAACGCTTAAAAACAGTGAAAAACCGTCAAAAAACACCAATAACCCTACTAAAACGCTTAAAAACAGTGAAAAACCGTCAAAAAACACCAATAACCCTGCTAAAACGCTTAAAAACAGTGAAAAACCGTCAAAAAACACCAATAACCCTGATAAAACGCTTAAAAACAGTGGAAAACCGTCAAAAAACACGAATAACCCTGCTAAAACGCATAAAAACAGTGAAAAACCGTCAAAAAACACGAATAACCCTGCTAAAACGCTTAAAAACAGTGAAAAACCGTCAAAAAACACCAATAACCCTGCTAAAACGCTTAAAAACAGTGAAAAACCGTCAAAAAACACCAATAACCCTGCTAAAACGCTTAAAAACAGTGAAAAACCGTCAAAAAACACCAATAACCCAGCTAAAACGCTTAAAAACAGTGAAAAACCGTCAAAAAACACCAATAACTCTGCTAAAACGCTTAAAAACAGTGAAAAACCGTCAAAAAACACCAATAACCCTGCTAAAAAGCTTAAAATCAGTGAAAAACCGTCAAAAAACACCAATAACCCTGCTAAAACGCCTAAAAACAGTGAAAAACCGTCAAAAAACACCAATAACCCTGCTAAAACGCTTAAAAACAGTGAAAAACCGTCAAAAAACACCAATAACCCTACTAAAACGCTTAAAAACAGTGAAAAACCGTCAAAAAACACCAATAACCCTGCTAAAACGCTTAAAAACAGTGAAAAACCGTCAAAAAACACCAATAACCCTGCTAAAACGCATAAAAACAGTGAAAAACCGTCAAAAAACACGAATAAACCTGCTAAAACGCTTAAAAATAGTGAAAAACCGTCAAAAAACACCAATAACCCTGCTAAAACGCTTAAAAACAGTGAAAAACCGTCAAAAAACACCAATAACCCTGCGAAAACGCTTAAAAACAGTGAAAAACCGTCAAAAAACACCAATAACCCAGCTAAAACGCTTAAAAACAGTGAAAAACCGTCAAAAAACACCAATAACCCTGCTAAAACGCTTAAAAACAGTGAAAACCCGTCAAAAAACACCAATAACCCTGCTAAAACGCTTAAAAACAGTGAAAAACCGTCAAAAAACACCAATAACCCTGCTAAAACGCTTAAAAACAGTGAAAAACCGTCAAAAAACACCAATAACCCAGCTAAAACGCTTAAAAACAGTGAAAAACCGTCAAAAAACACCAATAACCCTGCTAAAACGCTTAAAAACAGTGAAAAACCGTCAAAAAACACCAATAACCCTGCTAAAACGCTTAAAAACAGTGAAAAACCGTCAAAAAACACCAATAACCCTGCTAAAACGCTTAAAAACAGTGAAAAACCGTCAAAAAACACCAATAACCCTGCTAAAACGCTTAAAAACAGTGAAAAACCGTCAAAAAACACCAATAACCCTGCTAAAACGCTTAAAAACAGTGAAAAACCGTCAAAAAACACCAATAACCCTGCTAAAACGCTTAAAAACAGTGAAAAACCGTCAAAAAACACCAATAACCCTGCTAATACGCTTAAAAACAGTGGAAAACCGTCAAAAAACACCAATAACCCTGCTAAAACGCTCAAAAACAGTGAAAAAATGTCAAAAAAACACGAATAACCCTGCTAAAACGCCTAAAAACAGTGAAAAACCGTCAAAAAACACCAATAACCCTGCTAAAACGCTTAAAAACAGTGAAAAACCGTCAAAAAACACCAATAACCCTGCTAAAACACTTAAAAACAGTGAAAAACCGTCAAAAAACACCAATAACCCTGCTAAATCGCTTAAAAACAGTGAAAAACCGTCGAAAAACACCAATAACCCTGCTAAAACGCTTAAAAACAGTGAAAAACCGTCAAAAACACCAATAACCCTGCTAAAACGCTTAAAAACAGTGAAAAACCGTCAAAAAACACCAATAACCCTGCTAAAACGCTTAAAAACAGTGAAAAACCGTCAAAAAACACCAATAACCTTGCTAAAACGCTTAAAAACAGTGAAAAACCGTTAAAAAACACCAATAACCCTGCGAAAACGCTTAAAAACAGTGAAAAACCGTCAAAAAACACCAATAACCCTGCTAAAACGCTTAAAAACAGTGAAAAACCGTCAAAAAACACCAATAACCCTGCTAATACGCTTAAAAACAGTGAAAACCCGTCAAAAAACACCAATAACCTTGCTAAAACGCTTAAAAACAGTGAAAAACCGTCAAAAAACACCAATAACCCTGCTAAAACGCTTAAAAACAGTGAAAAACCGTCAAAAAACACCAATAACCCTGCTAATACGCTTAAAAACAGTGAAAACCCGTCAAAAAACACCAATAACCTTGCTAAAACGCTTAAAAACAGTGAAAAACCGTCAAAAAACACCAATAACCCTGCTAAAACGCTTAAAAACAGTGAAAAACCGTCGAAAAACACCAATAACCCTGCTAAAACGCTTAAAAACAGTGAAAAACCGTCAAAAAACACCAATAACCCTGCTTTAAACGCTTAAAAACAGTGAAAAACCGTCAAAAAACACCAATAACCCTGCTAAAACGCTTAAAAACAGTGAAAAACCGTCAAAAAACACCAATAAACTTGCTAAAACGCCTAAAAACAGTGAAAAACCGTCAAAAAACACCAATAACCCCGCTAAAACGCTTAAAAACAGTGAAAAACCGTCAAAAAACACCAATAACCCTGCTAAAACGCTCAAAAACAGTGAAAAACCGTCAAAAAAACACGAATCACCCTGCTAAAACGCCTAAAAACAGTGAAAAACCGTCAAAAAACACCAATAACCCTGCTAAAACGCTTAAAAACAGTGAAAAACCGTCGAAAAACACCAATAACCCTGCTAAAACGCTTAAAAACAGTGAAAAACCGTCAAAAACACCAATAACCCTGCTAAAACGCTTAAAAACAGTGAAAAACCGTCAAAAAACACCAATAACCCTGCTAAAACGCTTAAAAACATTGAAAAACCGTCAAAAAACACCAATAACCCTGCTAAAACGCTTAAAAACAGTGGAAAACCGTCAAAAAACACCAATAACCCTGCTAAAACGCTTAAAAACAGTGAAAAACCGTCAAAAAACACCAATAACCCTGCTAAAACGCTTAAAAACAGTGAAAAACCGTCAAAAAACACCAATAACCCTGCTAAAACGCTTAAAAACAGTGAAAAACCGTCAAAAAACACCAATAATCTTGCTAAAACGCTTAAAAACAGTGAAAAACCGTCAAAAAACACCAATAACCCTGCTAAAACGCTTAAAAACAGTGAAAAACCGTCAAAAAACACCAACAACCCTGCTAAAACGCTTCAAAACAGTGAAAAACCGTCAAAAAACACCGATAACCCTGCTAAAACGCTTAAAAACAGTGAAAAACCGTCAAAAAACACGAATAACCCTGCTAAAACGCTTGAAAACAGTGAAAAACCGTCAAAAAACACCAATAACCCTGCTAAAACGCTTAAAAACAGTGAAAAACCGTCAAAAACACCAATAACCTTGCTAAAACGCTTAAAAACAGTGAAAAACCGTCAAAAACACCAATAACCCTGCTAAAACGCTTGAAAACAGTGAAAAACCGTCAAAAAACACCAATAACCCTGCTAAAACGCTTAAAAACAGTGGAAAACCGTCAAAAAACACCAATAACCCTGCTAAAACGCTTAAAAACAGTGAAAAACCGTCAAAATACACCAATAACCCTGCTAAAACGCTTAAAAACAGTGAAAAACCGTCAAAAAACACCAATAACCCTGCTAAAACGCTTAAAAACAGTGAAAAACCGTCAAAAAACACCAATAACCTTGCTAAAACGCTTAAAAACAGTGAAAAACCGTCAAAAAACACCAATAACCCTGCTAAAACGCTTAAAAACAGTGAAAAACCGTCAAAAAACACCAATAACCCTGCTAAAACGCTTAAAAACAGTGAAAAACCGTCAAAAAACACCAATAACCTAGCTAAAACGCTTAAAAACAGTGAAAAACCGTCAAAAAACACCAATAACCCTGCTAAAACGCTTAAAAACAGTGAAAAACTGTCAAAAAACACCAACAACCCTGCTAAAACGCTTAAAAACAGTGAAAAACCGTCAAAAAACAACAATAACCCTGCTAAAACGCTTAAAAACAGTGAAAACCCTTCAAAAAACACCAATAACCCTGCTAAAACGCTTAAAAACAGTGAAAAACCGTCAAAAAACACCAATAACCCTGCTAAAACGCTTCAAAACAGTGAAAAACCGTCAAAAAACACCAATAACCCTGCTAATACGCTTAAAAACAGTGAAAACCCGTCAAAAAACACCAATAACCTTGCTAAAACGCTTAAAAACAGTGAAAAACCGTCAAAAAACACTAATAACCCTGCTAAAACGCTTAAAAACAGTGAAAAACCGTCAAAAAACACCAATAACCCTGCTAAAACGCTTAAAAACAGTGAAAAACCGTCAAAAAACACCAATAACCCTGCTAAAACGCTTAAAAACAGTGAAAAACCGTCAAAAAACCCCAATAACCCTGCTAAAACGCTTAAAAACAGTGAAAAACCGTCAAAAAACACCAATAACCCTGCTAAAACGCTTAAAAACAGTGAAAAACCGTCAAAAAACACCAATAACCCTGCTAATACGCTTAAAAACAGTGAAAACCCGTCAAAAAACACCAATAACCTTGCTAAAACGCTTAAAAACAGTGAAAAACCGTCAAAAAACACCAATAACCCTGCTAAAACGCTTAAAAACAGTGAAAAACCGTCGAAAAACACCAATGACCCTGCTAAAACGCTTAAAAACAGTGAAAAACCGTCAAAAAACACCAATAACCCTGCTAATACGCTTAAAAACAGTGAAAACCCGTAAAAAAACACCAATAACCTTGCTAAAACGCTTAAAAACAGTGTAAAACCGTCAAAAAAACACCAATAACCCTGCTAAAACGCTTAAAAACAGTGAAAAACCGTCAAAAAACACCAATAACCCTGCTAAAACGCTTAAAAACAGTGAAAAACCGTCAAAAAACACCAATAACCCTGCTTTAAACGCTTAAAAACAGTGAAAAACCGTCAAAAAACACCAATAACCCTGCTAAAACGCTTAAAAAACAGTGAAAAACCGTCAAAAAACAACAATAACTTTGCTAAAACGCTTAAAAACAGTGAAAAACCGTCAAAAAACACCAATAACCCCGCTAAAACGCTTAAAAACAGTGAAAAACCGTCAAAAAACACCAATAACCCTGCTAAAACGCTTAAAAACAGTGAAAAACCGTCAAAAAACACCAATAACCTAGCTAAAACGCTTAAAAACAGTGAAAACCGTCAAAAAACACCAATAACCCTGCTAAAACGCTTAAAAACAGTGAAAAACTGTCAAAAAACACCAACAACCCTGCTAAAACGCTTAAAAACAGTGAAAAACCGTCAAAAAACAACAATAACCCTGCTAAAACGCTTAAAAACAGTGAAAACCCTTCAAAAAACACCAATAACCCTGCTAAAACGCTTAAAAACAGTGAAAAACCGTCAAAAAACACCAATAACCCTGCTAAAACGCTTAAAAACAGTGAAAAACCGTCAAAAAACACCAATAACCCTGCTAAAACGCTTCAAAACAGTGAAAAACCGTCAAAAAACACCAATAACCCTGCTAATACGCTTAAAAACAGTGAAAACCCGTCAAAAAACACCAATATACTTGCTAAAACGCTTAAAAACAGTGAAAAACCGTCAAAAAACACTAATAACCCTGCTAAAACGCTTAAAAACAGTGAAAAACCGTCAAAAAACACCAATAACCCTGCTAAAACGCTTAAAAACAGTGAAAAATCGTCAAAAAACACCAATAACCCTGCTAAAACGCTTAAAAACAGTGACAAACCGTCAAAAAACACCAATAACCCTGCTAAAACGCTTAAAAACAGTGAAAAACTGTCAAAAAACACCAACAACCCTGCTAAAACGCTTAAAATCAGTGAAAAACCGTCAAAAAACAACAATAACCCTGCTAAAACGCTTAAAAACAGTGAAAACCCTTCAAAAAACACCAATAACCCTGCTAAAACGCTTAAAAACAGTGAAAAACCGTCAAAAAACACCAATAACCCTGCTAAAACGCTTCAAAACAGTGAAAAACCGTCAAAAAACACCAATAACCCTGCTAATACGCTTAAAAACAGTGAAAACCCGTCAAAAAACACCAATAACCTTGCTAAAACGCTTAAAAACAGTGAAAAACCGTCAAAAAACACTAATAACCCTGCTAAAACGCTTAAAAACAGTGAAAAACCGTCAAAAAACACCAATAACCCTGCTAAAACGCTTAAAAACAGTGAAAAACCGTCAAAAAACACCAATAACCCTGCTAAAACGCTTAAAAACAGTGAAAAACCATCAAAAAACACCAATAACCCTGCTAAAACGCTTAAAAACAGTGAAAAACCGTCAAAAAACACCAATAACCCTGCTAAAACGCTTAAAAACAGTGAAAAACCGTCAAAAAACACCAATAACCCTGCTAATACGCTTAAAAACAGTGAAAACCCGTCAAAAAACACCAATAACCTTGCTAAAACGCTTAAAATCAGTGAAAAACCGTCAAAAAACACCAATAACCCTGCTAAAACGCTTAAAAACAGTGAAAAACCGTCGAACAACACCAATGACCCTGCTAAAACGCTTAAAAACAGTGAAAAACCGTCAAAAAACACCAATAACCCTGCTAATACGCTTAAAAACAGTGAAAACCCGTAAAAAAACACCAATAACCTTGCTAAAACGCTTAAAAACAGTGAAAAACGTCAAAAAAACACCAATAACCCTGCTAAAACGCTTAAAAACAGTGAAAAACCGTCAAAAAACACCAATAACCCTGCTAAAACGCTTAAAAACAGTGAAAAACCGTCAAAAACACCAATAACCCTGCTAAAACGCTTAAAAACAGTGAAAAACCGTCAAAAAACACCAATAACCCTGCTAAAACGCTTAAAAACAGTGAAAAACCGTCAAAAAACACCAATAACCCTGCTAAAACGCTTAAAAACAGTGGAAAACCGTCAAAAAACACCAATAACCCTGCTAAAACGCTTAAAAACAGTGAAAAACCGTCAAAAAACACCAATAACCCTGCTAAAACGCTTAAAAACAGTGAAAAACCGTCAAAAAACACCAATAACCCTGCTAAAACGCTTGAAAACAGTGAAAAACCGTCAAAAAACACCAATAATCTTGCTAAAACGCTTAAAAATAGTGAAAAACCGTCAAAAAACACCAATAACCCTGCTAAAACGCTTAAAAACAGTGAAAAACCGTCAAAAAACACCAACAACCCTGCTAAAACGCTTCAAAACAGTGAAAAACTGTCAAAAAACACCGATAACCCTGCTAAAACGCTTAAAAACAGTGAAAAACCGTCAAAAAACACGAATA
>NW_027556703.1:0-19267 GCF_964204865.1 Styela clava
AAAAAACACCAATAACCCTGCTAAAACGCTTAAAAACAGTGAAAAACCGTCAAAAAACACCAATAACCCTGCTAAAACGCCTAAAAACAGTGAAAAACCGTCAAAAAACACCAATAACCCTGCTAAAACGCTTAAAAACAGTGAAAAACCGTCAAAAAGCACCAATAACCCTGCTTAAACGCTTAAAAACAGTGAAAAGCCGTCAAAAAACACCAATAACCCTGCTAAAACGCTTAAAAACAGTGAAAAACCGTCAAAAAACACCAATAACCCTGCTAAAACGCTTAAAAACAGTGAAAAACCGTCAAAAAACACCAATAACCCTGCTAAAATGCTTAAAAACAGTGAAAAACCGTCAAAAAACACCAATAACCCTGCTAAAACGATTAAAAACAGTGAAAAACCGTCAAAAAACACCAATAACCCTGCTAAAACGCATAAAAACAGTGAAAAACCGTCAAAAAACACCAATAACCCTGCTAAAACGCTTAAAAACAGTGAAAAACCGTCAAAAAACACCAATAACCCTGCTAAAACGCTCAAAAACAGTGAAAAACCGTCAAAAAACACCAATAACCCTGCTAAAACGCTTAAAAACAGTGAAAAACCGTCAAAAAACACCAATAACCCTGCTAAAACGCTTAAAAACAGTGAAAAACCGTCAAAAAACACCAATAACCCTGCTAAAACGCTTAAAAACAGTGAAAAACCGTCAAAAAACACCAATAACCCTGCTAAAACGCTTAAAAACAGTGAAAAACCGTCAAAAAACACCAATAACCCTGCTAAAACGCTTAAAAACAGTGAAAAACCGTCAAAAAACACCAATAACCCTGCTAAAACGCTTAAAAACAGTGAAAAACCGTCAAAAAACACCAATAACCCTGCTAAAACGCTTAAAAACAGTGAAAAACCGTCAAAAAACACCAATAACCCTGCTAAAACGCTTAAAAACAGTGAAAAACCGTCAAAAAACACCAATAACCCTGCTAAAACGCTTAAAAACAGTGAAAAACCGTCAAAAAACACCAATAACCCTGCTAAAACGCTTAAAAACAGTGAAAAACCGTCAAAAAACACCAATAACCCTGCTAAAACGCTTAAAAACAGTGAAAAACCGTCAAAAATCACCAATAACCCTGCTAAAACGCTTAAAAACAGTGAAAAACCGTCAAAAAACACCAATAACCCTGCTAAAACGCTTAAAAACAGTGAAAAACCGTCAAAAAACACCAATAACCCTGCTAAAACGCTTAAAAACAGTGAAAAACCGTCAAAAAACACCGATAACCCTGCTAAAACGCTTAAAAACAGTGAAAAACCGTCAAAAAACACCAATAACCCTGCTAAAACGCTTAAAAACAGTGAAAAACCGTCAAAAACCACCAATAACCCTGCTAAAACGCTCAAAAACAGTGAAAAACCGTCAAAAAACACCAATAACCCTGCTAAAACACTTAAAAACAGTGAAAAACCGTCAAAAAACACCAATAACCCTGCTAAAACGCTTAAAAACAGTGAAAAACCGTCAAAAAACACCAATAACACTGCTAAAACGCTTAAAAACAGTGAAAAACCGTCAAAAAACACCAATAACCCTGCTAAAACGCCTAAAAACAGTGAAAAACCGTCAAAAAACACCAATAACCCTGCTAAAACGCTTAAAAACAGTGAAAAACCGTCAAAAAACACCAATAACCCTGCTAAAACGCTTAAAAATAGTGAAAAACCGTCAAAAAACACCAATAACCCTGCTAAAACGCTTAAAAACAGTGAAAAACCGTCAAAAAGCACCAATAACCCTGCTTAAACGCTTAAAAACAGTGAAAAACCGTCAAAAAACACCAATAACCCTGCTAAAACGCTTAAAAACAGTGAAAAACCGTCAAAAAACACCAATAACCCTGCTAAAACGCTTAAAAACAGTGAAAAACCGTCAAAAAACACCAATAACCCTGCTAAAATGCTTAAAAACAGTGAAAAACCGTCAAAAAACACCAATAACCCTGCTAAAACGCTTAAAACAGTGAAAAACCGTCAAAAAACACCAATAACCCTGCTAAAACGCTTAAAAACAGTGAAAAACCGTCAAAAAACACCAATAACCCTGCTAAAACGCTTAAAAACAGTGAAAAACCGTCAAAAAACACCAATAACCCTGCTAAAACGCTTAAAAACAGTGAAAAACCGTCAAAAAACACCAATAACCCTGCTAAAACGCTTAAAAACAGTGAAAAACCGTCAAAAATCACCAATAACCCTGCTAAAACGCTTAAAAACAGTGAAAAACCGTCAAAAAACACCAATAACCCTGCTAAAACGCTTAAAAACAGTGAAAAACCGTCAAAAAACACCAATAACCCTGCTAAAACGCTTAAAAACAGTGAAAAACCGTCAAAAAACACCAATAACCCTGCTAAAACGCTTAAAAACAGTGAAAAACCGTCAAAAAACACCAATAACCCTGCTAAAACGCTTAAAAACAGTGAAAAACCGTCAAAAAACACCAATAACCCTGCTAAAACGCTTAAAAACAGTGAAAAACCGTCAAAAAACACCAATAACCCTGCTAAAACGCTTAAAAACAGTGAAAAACCGTCAAAAATCACCAATAACCCTGCTAAAACGCTTAAAAACAGTGAAAAACCGTCAAAAAACACCAATAACACTGCTAAAACGCTTAAAAACAGTGAAAAACCGTCAAAAAACACCAATAACCCTGCTAAAACGCTTAAAAACAGTGAAAAACCGTCAAAAAACACCAATAACCCTGCTAAAACGCTTAAAAACAGTGAAAAACCGTCAAAAAACACCAATAACCCTGCTAAAACGCTTAAAAACAGTGAAAAACCGTCAAAAACCACCAATAACCCTGCTAAAACGCTCAAAAACAGTGAAAAACCGTCAAAAAACACCAATAACCCTGCTAAAACGCTTAAAAACAGTGAAAAACCGTCAAAAAACACCAATAACCCTGCTAAAACGCTTAAAAACAGTGAAAAACCGTCAAAAAACACCAATAACACTGCTAAAACGCTTAAAAACAGTGAAAAACCGTCAAAAAACACCAATAACCCTGCTAAAACGCCTAAAAACAGTGAAAAACCGTCAAAAAACACCAATAACCCTGCTAAAACGCTTAAAAACAGTGAAAAACCGTCAAAAAACACCAATAACCCTGCTAAAACGCTTAAAAATAGTGAAAAACCGTCAAAAAACACCAATAACCCTGCTAAAACGCTTAAAAACAGTGAAAAACCGTCAAAAAGCACCAATAACCCTGCTTAAACGCTTAAAAACAGTGAAAAACCGTCAAAAAACACCAATAACCCTGCTAAAACGCTTAAAAACAGTGAAAAACCGTCAAAAAACACCAATAACCCTGCTAAAACGCTTAAAAACAGTGAAAAACCGTCAAAAAACACCAATAACCCTGCTAAAATGCTTAAAAACAGTGAAAAACCGTCAAAAAACACCAATAACCCTGCTAAAACGCTTAAAACAGTGAAAAACCGTCAAAAAACACCAATAACCCTGCTAAAACGCTTAAAAACAGTGAAAAACCGTCAAAAAACACCAATAACCCTGCTAAAACGCTTAAAAACAGTGAAAAACCGTCAAAAAACACCAATAACCCTGCTAAAACGCTTAAAAACAGTGAAAAACCGTCAAAAAACACCAATAACCCTGCTAAAACGCTTAAAAACAGTGAAAAACCGTCAAAAATCACCAATAACCCTGCTAAAACGCTTAAAAACAGTGAAAAACCGTCAAAAAACACCAATAACCCTGCTAAAACGCATAAAAACAGTGAAAAAACGTCAAAAAACACCAATAACCCTGCTAAAACGCTTAAAAACAGTGAAAAACCGTCAAAAAACACCAATAACACTGCTAAAACGCTTAAAAACAGTGAAAAACCGTCAAAAAACACCAATAACCCTGCTAAAACGCTTAAAAACAGTGAAAAACCGTCAAAAAACACCAATAACCCTGCTAAAACGCTTAAAAACAGTGAAAAACCGTCAAAAAACACCAATAACCCTGCTAAAACGCTTAAAAACAGTGAAAAACCGTCAAAAAGCACCAATAACCCTGCTTAAACGTTTAAAAACAGTGAAAAACCGTCAAAAAACACCAATAACCCTGCTAAAACGCTTAAAAACAGTGAAAAACCGTCAAAAAACACCAATAACCCTGCTAAAACGCTTAAAAACAGTGAAAAACCGTCAAAAAACACCAATAACCCTGCTAAAATGCTTAAAAACAGTGAAAAACCGTCAAAAATCACCAATAACCCTGCTAAAACGCTTAAAAACAGTGAAAAACCGTCAAAAAACACTAATAACCCTGCTAAAACGCTTAAAAACAGTGAAAAACCGTAAAAAAACACCAATAACCCTGCTAAAACGCTTGAAAACAGTGAAAAACCGTCAAAAAACACCAATAACCCTGCTAAAACGCTCAAAAACAGTGAAAAACCGTCAAAAAACACCAATAACCCTGCTAAAACGCTTAAAAACAGTGAAAAACCGTCAAAAATCACCAATAACCCTGCTAAAACGCTTAAAAACAGTGAAAAACCGTCAAAAAACACCAATAACCCTGCTAAAACGCATAAAAACAGTGAAAAAACGTCAAAAAACACCAATAACCCTGCTAAAACGCTTAAAAACAGTGAAAAACCGTCAAAAAACACCAATAACACTGCTAAAACGCTTAAAAACAGTGAAAAACCGTCAAAAAACACCAATAACCCTGCTAAAACGCTTAAAAACAGTGAAAAACCGTCAAAAAACACCAATAACCCTGCTAAAACGCTTAAAAACAGTGAAAAACCGTCAAAAATCACCAATAACCCTGCTAAAACGCTTAAAAACAGTGAAAAACCGTCAAAAAACACCAATAACACTGCTAAAACGCTTAAAAACAGTGAAAAACCGTCAAAAAACACCAATAACCCTGCTAAAACGCTTAAAAACAGTGAAAAACCGTCAAAAAACACCAATAACCCTGCTAAAACGCTTAAAAACAGTGAAAAACCGTCAAAAAACACCAATAACCCTGCTAAAACGTTTAAAAACAGTGAAAAACCGTCAAAAAACACCAATAACCCTGCTAAAACGCTTAAAAACAGTGAAAAACCGTCAAAAAACACCAATAACCCTGCTAAAACGCTTAAAAACAGTGAAAAACCGTCAAAAAACACCAATAACCCTGCTAAAACGCTTAAAAACAGTGAAAAACCGCCAAAAAACACCAATAACCCTGCTAAAACGCTTAAAAACAGTGAAAAACCGTCAAAAAACACCAATAACCCTGCTAAAACGCTTAAAAACAGTGAAAAACCGTCAAAAATCACCAATAACCCTGCTAAAACGCTTAAAAACAGTGAAAAACCGTCAAAAAACACCAATAACCCTGCTAAAACGCATAAAAACAGTGAAAAACCGTCAAAAAACACCAATAACCCTGCTAAAACGCTTAAAAACAGTGAAAAACCGTCAAAAAACACCAATAACACTGCTAAAACGCTTAAAAACAGTGAAAAACCGTCAAAAAACACCAATAACCCTGCTAAAACGCTTAAAAACAGTGAAAACCCGTCAAAAAACACCAATAACCCTGCTAAAACGCTTAAAAACAGTGAAAAACCGTCAAAAAACACCAATAACCCTGCTAAAACGCTTAAAAACAGTGAAAAACCGTCAAAAAACACCAATAACCCTGCTAAAACGCTTAAAAACAGTGAAAAACCGTCAAAAAGCACCAATAACCCTGCTTAAACGCTTAAAAACAGTGAAAAGCCGTCAAAAAACACCAATAACCCTGCTAAAACGCTTAAAAACAGTGAAAAACCGTCAAAAAACACCAATAACCCTGCTAAAACGCTTAAAAACAGTGAAAAACCGTCAAAAAACACCAATAACCCTGCTAAAATGCTTAAAAACAGTGAAAAACCGTCAAAAAACACCAATAACCCTGCTAAAACGCTTAAAAACAGTGAAAAACCGTCAAAAAACACCAATAACCCTGCTAAAACGCTTAAAAACAGTGAAAAACCGTCAAAAAACACCAATAACCCTGCTAAAACGCTTAAAAACAGTGAAAAACCGTCAAAAAACACCAATAACCCTGCTAAAACGCTCAAAAACAGTGAAAAACCGTCAAAAAACACCAATAACCCTGCTAAAACGCTTAAAAACAGTGAAAAACCGTCAAAAAACACCAATAACCCTGCTAAAACGCTTAAAAACAGTGAAAAACCGTCAAAAAACACCAATAACCCTGCTAAAACGCTTAAAAACAGTGAAAAACCGTCGAAAAACACCAATAACCTTGCTAAAACGCATAAAAACAGTGAAAAACCGTCAAAAAACACCAATAACCCTGCTAAAACGCTTAAAAACAGTGAAAAACCGTCAAAAAACACCAATAACACTGCTAAAACGCTTAAAAACAGTGAAAAACCGTCAAAAAACACCAATAACCCTGCTAAAACGCTTAAAAACAGTGAAAAACCGTCAAAAAACACCAATAACCCTGCTAAAACGCTTAAAAACAGTGAAAAACCGTCAAAAAACACCAATAACCCTGCTAAAACGCTTAAAAACAGTGAAAAACCGTCAAAAAACACCAATAACCCTGCTAAAACGCTTAAAAACAGTGAAAAACCGTCAAAAAACACCAATAACCCTGCTAAAACGCTTAAAAACAGTGAAAAACCGTCAAAAAACACCAATAACCCTGCTAAAACGCTTGAAAACAGTGAAAAACCGTCAAAAAACACCAATAACCCTGCTAAAACGCTTAAAAACAGTGAAAAACCGTCAAAAAACACCAATAACCCTGCTAAAACGCTTAAAAACAGTGAAAAACCGTCAAAAAACACCAATAACCCTGCTAAAACGCTTAAAAACAGTGAAAAACCGTCAAAAAACACCAATAACCCTGCTAAAACGCTTAAAAACAGTGAAAAACCGTCAAAAAACACCAATAACCCTGCTAAAACGCTTAAAAACAGTGAAAAACCGTCAAAAAACACCAATAACCCTGCTAAAACGCTTAAAAACAGTGAAAAACCGTCAAAAAACACCAATAACCCTGCTAAAACGCTTAAAAACAGTGAAAAACCGTCAAAAAACACCAATAACCCTACTAAAACGCTTAAAAACAGTGAAAAACCGTCAAAAAACACCAATAACCCTGCTAAAACGCTCAAAAACAGTGAAAAACCGTCAAAAATCACCAATAACCCTGCTAAAACGCTTAAAAACAGTGAAAAACCGTCAAAAAACACCAATAACCCTGCTAAAACGCTTAAAAACAGTGAAAAACCGTCAAAAATCACCAATAACCCTGCTAAAACGCTTAAAAACAGTGAAAAACCGTCAAAAAACAACAATAACCCTGCTAAAACGCATAAAAACAGTGAAAAACCGTCAAAAAACACCAATAACCCTGCTAAAACGCTTGAAAACAGTGAAAAACCGTCAAAAAACACCAATAACACTGCTAAAACGCTTAAAAACAGTGAAAAACCGTCAAAAAACACCAATAACCCTGCTAAAACGCTTAAAAACAGTGAAAAACCGTCAAAAAACACCAATAACCCTGCTAAAACGCTTAAAAACAGTGAAAAACCGTCAAAAAACACCAATAACCCTGCTAAAACGCTTAAAAACAGTGAAAAACCGTCAAAAAACACCAATAACCCTGCTAAAACGCTTAAAAACAGTGAAAAACCGTCAAAAAACACCAATAACCCTGCTAAAACGCTTAAAAACAGTGAAAAACCGTCAAAAAACACCAATAACCCTGCTTAAACGCTTAAAAACAGTGAAAAACCGTAAAAAAAACACCAATAACCCTGCTAAAACGCTTAAAAACAGTGAAAAACCGTCAAAAAACACCAATAACCCGGCTAAAACGCTTAAAAACAGTGAAAAACCGTCAAAAAACACCAATAACCCTGCTAAAATGCTTAAAAACAGTGAAAAACCGTCAAAAAACACCAATAACCCTGCTAAAACGCTTAAAAACAGTGAAAAACCGTCAAAAAACACCAATAACCCTGCTAAAACGCTTAAAAACAGTGAAAAACCGTCAAAAATCACCAATAACCCTGCTAAAACGCTTAAAAACAGTGAAAAACCGTCAAAAAACACCAATAACCCTGCTAAAACGCTTAAAAACAGTGAAAAACCGTCAAAAAACACCAATAACCCTGCTAAAACGCTTAAAAACAGTGAAAAACCGTCAAAAATCACCGATAACCCTGCTAAAACGCTTAAAAACAGTGAAAAACCGTCAAAAAACACCAATAACCCTGCTAAAACGCTTAAAAACAGTGAAAAACCGTCAAAAATCACCAATAACCCTGCTAAAACGCATAAAAACAGTAAAAAACCGTCAAAAAACACCAATAACCCTGCTAAAACGCTTGAAAACAGTGAAAAACCGTCAAAAAACACCGATAACACTGCTAAATCGCTTAAAAACAGTGAAAAACCGTCAAAAAACACCAATAACCCTGCTAAAACGCTTAAAAACAGTGAGAAACCGTCAAAAAACACCAATAACCCTGCTAAAACGCTCAAAAACAGTGAAAAACCGTACACTGCTAAAACGCTTAAAAACAGTGAAAAACCGTCAAAAAACACCAATAACCCTGCTAAAACGCTTAAAAACAGTGAGAAACCGTCAAAAAACACCAATAACCCTGCTAAAACGCTTAAAAACAGTGAAAAACCGTCATAAAACACCAATAACCCTGCTAAAACGCTCAAAAACAGTGAAAAACCGTCAAAAAACACCAATAACCCTGCTAAAACGCTTAAAAACAGTGAAAAACCGTCAAAAAACACCAATAACCCTGCTAAAACGCTTAAAAACAGTGAAAAACCGTCAAAAAACACCAATAACCCTGCTAAAACGCTTAAAAACAGTGAAAAACCGTCAAAAAACACCAATAACCCTGCTAAAACGCTTGAAAACAGTGAAAAATCGTCAAAAAACACCAATAACCCTGCTAAAACGCTTAAAAACAGTGAAAAACCGTCAAAAAACACCTATAACCCTGCTAAAACGCTTAAAAACAGTGAAAAACCGTCAAAAAACACCAATAACCCTGCTAAAACGCTTAAAAACAGTGAAAAACCGTCAAAAAACACCAATAACCCTGCTAAAACGCTTAAAAACAGTGAAAAACCGTCAAAAAACACCAATAACCCTGCTAAAACGCTTAAACACAGTGAAAAACCGTCAAAAAACACCAATAACCCTGCTAAAAAGCTTAAAAACAGTGAAAAACAGTCAAAAAACACCAATAACCCTGCTAAAACGCTTAAAAACAGTGAAAAACCGTCAAAAATCACCAATAACCCTGCTAAAACGCTTAAAAACAGTGAAAAACCGTCAAAAAACACCAATAACCATGCTAAAACGCATAAAAACAGTGAAAAACCGTCAAAAAACACCAATAACCCTGCTAAAACGCTTAAAAACAGTGAAAAACCGTCAAAAAACACCAATAACACTGCTAAAACGCTTAAAAACAGTGAAAAACCGTCAAAAAACACCAATAACCCTGCTAAAACGCTTAAAAACAGTGAAAAACCGTCAAAAAACACCAATAACCCTGCTAAAACGCTTAAAAACAGTGAAAAACCGTCAAAAAACACCAATAACCCTGCTAAAACGCTTAAAAACAGTGAAAAACCGTCAAAAAACACCAATAACCCTGCTAAAACGCTTAAAAACAGTGAAAAACCGTCAAAAAACACCAATAACCCTGCTTAAACGCTTAAAAACAGTGAAAAACCGTCGAAAAACACCAATAACCCTGCTAAAACGCTTAAAAACAGTGAAAAACCGTCAAAAAACACCAATAACCCTGCTAAAACGCTCAAAAACAGTGAAAAACCGTCAAAAAACACCAATAACCCTGCTAAAATGCTTAAAAACAGTGAAAAACCGTCAAAAAACACCAATAACCCTGCTAAAACGCTTAAAAACAGTGAAAAACCGTCAAAAAACACCAATAACCCTGCTAAAACGCTTAAAAACAGTGAAAAATCGTCAAAAATGACCAATAACCCTGCTAAAACGCTTAAAAACAGTGAAAAACCGTCAAAAAACACCAATAACCCTGCTAAAACGCTTAAAAACAGTGAAAAACCGTCAAAAAACACCAATAACCCTGCTAAAACGCTCAAAAACAGTGAAAAACCGTCAAAAAACACCAATAACCCTGCTAAAACGCTTAAAAACAGTGAAAAACCGTCAAAAAACACCAATAACCCTGCTAAAACGCTTAAAAACAGTGAAAAACCGTCAAAAAACACCAATAACCCTGCTAAAACGCTTAAAAACAGTGAAAAACCGTCAAAAAACACCAATAACCCTGCTAAAACGCTTAAAAACAGTGAAAAACCATCAAAAAACACCAATAACCCTGCTAAAACGCTTAAAAACAGTGAAAAACCGTCAAAAATCACCAATAACCCTGCTAAAACGCTTAAAAACAGTGAAAAACCGTCAAAAAACACCAATAACACTGCTAAAACGCTTAAAAACAGTGAAAAACCGTCAAAAAACACCAATAACCCTGCTAAAACGCTTAAAAACAGTGAAAAACCGTCAAAAAACACCAATAACCCTGCTAAAACGCTTAAAAACAGTGAAAAACCGTCAAAAAACACCAATAACCCTGCTAAAACGCTTAAAAACAGTGAAAAACCGTCAAAAAACACCAATAACCCTGCTAAAACGCTTAAAAACAGTGAAAAACCGTCAAAAAACACCAATAACCCTGCTAAAACGCTTAAAAACAGTGAAAAACCGTCAAAAAACACCAATAACCCTGCTAAAACGCTTAAAAACAGTGAAAAACCGCCAAAAAACACCAATAACCCTGCTAAAAGGCTTAAAAACAGTGAAAAACCGTCAAAAAACACCAATAACCCTGCTAAAACGCTTAAAAACAGTGAAAAACCGTCAAAAATCACCAATAACCCTGCTAAAACGCTTAAAAACAGTGAAAAACCGTCAAAAAACACCAATAACCCTGCTAAAACGCATAAAAACAGTGAAAAACCGTCAAAAAACACCAATAACCCTGCTAAAACGCTTAAAAACAGTGAAAAACCGTCAAAAAACACCAATAACACTGCTAAAACGCTTAAAAACAGTGAAAAACCGTCAAAAAACACCAATAACCCTGCTAAAACGCTTAAAAACAGTGAAAACCCGTCAAAAAACACCAATAACCCTGCTAAAACGCTTAAAAACAGTGAAAAACCGTCAAAAAACACCAATAACCCTGCTAAAACGCCTAAAAACAGTGAAAAACCGTCAAAAAACACCAATAACCCTGCTAAAACGCTTAAAAACAGTGAAAAACCGTCAAAAAGCACCAATAACCCTGCTTAAACGCTTAAAAACAGTGAAAAGCCGTCAAAAAACACCAATAACCCTGCTAAAACGCTTAAAAACAGTGAAAAACCGTCAAAAAACACCAATAACCCTGCTAAAACGCTTAAAAACAGTGAAAAACCGTCAAAAAACACCAATAACCCTGCTAAAATGCTTAAAAACAGTGAAAAACCGTCAAAAAACACCAATAACCCTGCTAAAACGCTTAAAAACAGTGAAAAACCGTCAAAAAACACCAATAACCCTGCTAAAACGCATAAAAACAGTGAAAAACCGTCAAAAAACACCAATAACCCTGCTAAAACGCTTAAAAACAGTGAAAAACCGTCAAAAAACACCAATAACCCTGCTAAAACGCTCAAAAACAGTGAAAAACCGTCAAAAAACACCAATAACCCTGCTAAAACGCTTAAAAACAGTGAAAAACCGTCAAAAAACACCAATAACCCTGCTAAAACGCTTAAAAACAGTGAAAAACCGTCAAAAAACACCAATAACCCTGCTAAAACGCTTAAAAACAGTGAAAAACCGTCAAAAAACACCAATAACCCTGCTAAAACGCTTAAAAACAGTGAAAAACCGTCAAAAAACACCAATAACCCTGCTAAAACGCTTAAAAACAGTGAAAAACCGTCAAAAAACACCAATAACCCTGCTAAAACGCTTAAAAACAGTGAAAAACCGTCAAAAATCACCAATAACCCTGCTAAAACGCTTAAAAACAGTGAAAAACCGTCAAAAAACACCAATAACACTGCTAAAACGCTTAAAAACAGTGAAAAACCGTCAAAAAACACCAATAACCCTGCTAAAACGCTTAAAAACAGTGAAAAACCGTCAAAAAACACCAATAACCCTGCTAAAACGCTTAAAAACAGTGAAAAACCGTCAAAAAACACCAATAACCCTGCTAAAACGCTTAAAAACAGTGAAAAACCGTCAAAAAACACCAATAACCCTGCTAAAACGCTTAAAAACAGTGAAAAACCGTCAAAAAACACCAATAACCCTGCTAAAACGCTTAAAAACAGTGAAAAACCGTCAAAAAACACCAATAACCCTGCTAAAACGCTTAAAAACAGTGAAAAACCGTCAAAAAACACCAATAACACTGCTAAAACGCTTAAAAACAGTGAAAAACCGTCAAAAAACACCAATAACCCTGCTAAAACGCTTAAAAACAGTGAAAAACCGTCAAAAAACACCAATAACCCTGCTAAAACGCTTAAAAACAGTGAAAAACCGTCAAAAAACACCAATAACCCTGCTAAAACGCTTAAAAATAGTGAAAAACCGTCAAAAAACACCAATAACCCTGCTAAAACGCTTAAAAACAGTGAAAAACCGTCAAAAAGCACCAATAACCCTGCTTAAACGCTTAAAAACAGTGAAAAACCGTCAAAAAACACCAATAACCCTGCTAAAACGCTTAAAAACAGTGAAAAACCGTCAAAAAACACCAATAACCCTGCTAAAACGCTTAAAAACAGTGAAAAACCGTCAAAAAACACCAATAACCCTGCTAAAATGCTTAAAAACAGTGAAAAACCGTCAAAAAACACCAATAACCCTGCTAAAACGCTTAAAAACAGTGAAAAACCGTCAAAAAACACCAATAACCCTGCTAAAACGCTTAAAAACAGTGAAAAACCGTCAAAAAACACCAATAACCCTGCTAAAACGCTTAAAAACAGTGAAAAACCGTCAAAAAACACCAATAACCCTGCTAAAACGCTTAAAAACAGTGAAAAACCGTCAAAAAACACCAATAACCCTGCTAAAACGCTTAAAAACAGTGAAAAACCGTCAAAAATCACCAATAACCCTGCTAAAACGCTTAAAAACAGTGAAAAACCGTCAAAAAACACCAATAACCCTGCTAAAACGCATAAAAACAGTGAAAAAACGTCAAAAAACACCAATAACCCTGCTAAAACGCTTAAAAACAGTGAAAAACCGTCAAAAAACACCAATAACACTGCTAAAACGCTTAAAAACAGTGAAAAACCGTCAAAAAACACCAATAACCCTGCTAAAACGCTTAAAAACAGTGAAAAACCGTCAAAAAACACCAATAACCCTGCTAAAACGCTTAAAAACAGTGAAAAACCGTCAAAAAACACCAATAACCCTGCTAAAACGCTTAAAAACAGTGAAAAACCGTCAAAAAGCACCAATAACCCTGCTTAAACGCTTAAAAACAGTGAAAAACCGTCAAAAAACACCAATAACCCTGCTAAAACGCTTAAAAACAGTGAAAAACCGTCAAAAAACACCAATAACCCTGCTAAAACGCTTAAAAACAGTGAAAAACCGTCAAAAAACACCAATAACCCTGCTAAAATGCTTAAAAACAGTGAAAAACCGTCAAAAATCACCAATAACCCTGCTAAAACGCTTAAAAACAGTGAAAAACCGTCAAAAAACACCAATAACCCTGCTAAAACGCTTAAAAACAGTGAAAAACCGTAAAAAAACACCAATAACCCTGCTAAAACGCTTAAAAACAGTGAAAAACCGTCAAAAAACACCAATAACCCTGCTAAAACGCTCAAAAACAGTGAAAAACCGTCAAAAAACACCAATAACCCTGCTAAAACGCTTAAAAACAGTGAAAAACCGTCAAAAATCACCAATAACCCTGCTAAAACGCTTAAAAACAGTGAAAAACCGTCAAAAAACACCAATAACCCTGCTAAAACGCATAAAAACAGTGAAAAAACGTCAAAAAACACCAATAACCCTGCTAAAACGCTTAAAAACAGTGAAAAACCGTCAAAAAACACCAATAACACTGCTAAAACGCTTAAAAACAGTGAAAAACCGTCAAAAAACACCAATAACCCTGCTAAAACGCTTAAAAACAGTGAAAAACCGTCAAAAAACACCAATAACCCTGCTAAAACGCTTAAAAACAGTGAAAAACCGTCAAAAAACACCAATAACCCTGCTAAAACGCTTAAAAACAGTGAAAAACCGTCAAAAAACACCAATAACCCTGCTAAAACGCTTAAAAACAGTGAAAAATCGTCAAAAATCACCAATAACCCTGCTAAAACGCTTAAAAACAGTGAAAAACCGTCAAAAAACACCAATAACACTGCTAAAACGCTTAAAAACAGTGAAAAACCGTCAAAAAGCACCAATAACCCTGCTAAAACGCTTAAAAACAGTGAAAAACCGTCAAAAAACACCAATAACCCTGCTAAAACGCTTAAAAACAGTGAAAAACCGTCAAAAAACACCAATAACCCTGCTAAAACGCTTAAAAACAGTGAAAAACCGTCAAAAAACACCAATAACCCTGCTAAAACGCTTAAAAACAGTGAAAAACCGTCAAAAAACACCAATAACCCTGCTAAAACGCTTAAAAACAGTGAAAAACCGTCAAAAAACACCAATAACCCTGCTAAAACGCTTAAAAACAGTGAAAAACCGTCAAAAAACACCAATAACCCTGCTAAAACGCTTAAAAACAGTGAAAAACCGTCAAAAAACACCAATAACCCTGCTAAAACGCTTAAAAACAGTGAAAAACCGTCAAAAAACACCAATAACCCTGCTAAAACGCTTAAAAACAGTGAAAAACCGTCAAAAAACACCAATAACCCTGCTAAAACGCTTAAAAACAGTGAAAAACCGTCAAAAAACACCAATAACCCTGCTAAAACGCTTAAAAACAGTGAAAAACCGTCAAAAAACACCAATAACACTGCTAAAACGCTTAAAAACAGTGAAAAACCGTCAAAAAACACCAATAACCCTGCTAAAACGCTTAAAAACAGTAAAAAACCGTCAAAAAACACCAATAACCCTGCTAAAACGCTTAAAAACAGTGAAAAACCGTCAAAAAACACCAATAACCCTGCTAAAACGCTTAAAAACAGTGAAAAACCGTCAAAAAACACCAATAACCCTGCTAAAACGCTTAAAAACAGTGAAAAACCGTCAAAAAACACCAATAACCCTGCTAAAACGCTTAAAAACAGTGAAAAACCGTCAAAAAACACCAATAACCCTGCTAAAACGCTTAAAAACAGTGAAAAACCGTCAAAAAACACCAATAACCCTGCTAAAACGCTTAAAAACAGTGAAAAACCGTCAAAAAACACCAATAACCCTGCTAAAACGCTTAAAAACAGTGAAAAACCGTCAAAAAACACCAATAACCCTGCTAAAACGCTTAAAAACAGTGAAAAACCGTCAAAAAACACCAATAACCCTGCTAAAACGCTTAAAAACAGTGAAAAACCGTCAAAAAACACCAATAACCCTGCTAAAACGCTTAAAAACAGTGAAAAACCGTCAAAAAACACCAATAACCCTGCTAAAACGCTTAAAAACAGTGAAAAACCGTCAAAAAACACCAATAACCCTGCTAAAACGCTTAAAAACAGTGAAAAACCGTCAAAAAACACCAATAACCCTGCTAAAACGCTTAAAAACAGTGAAAAACCGTCAAAAAACACCAATAACCCTGCTAAAACGCTTAAAAACAGTGAAAAACCGTCAAAAAACACCAATAACCCTGCTAAAACGCTTAAAAACAGTGAAAAACCGTCAAAAAACACCAATAACCCTGCTAAAACGCTTAAAAACAGTGAAAAACCGTCAAAAAACACCAATAACCCTGCTAAAACGCTTAAAAACAGTGAAAAACCGTCAAAAAACACCAATAACCCTGCTAAAACGCTTAAAAACAGTGAAAAACCGTCAAAAAACACCAATAACCCTGCTAAAACGCTTAAAAACAGTGAAAAACCGTCAAAAAACACCAATAACCCTGCTAAAACGCTTAAAAACAGTGAAAAACCGTCAAAAAACACCAATAACCCTGCTAAAACGCTTAAAAACAGTGAAAAACCGTCAAAAAACACCAATAACCCTGCTAAAACGCTTAAAAACAGTGAAAAACCGTCAAAAAACACCAATAACCCTGCTAAAACGCTTAAAAACAGTGAAAAACCGTCAAAAAACACCAATAACCCTGCTAAAACGCTTAAAAACAGTGAAAAACCGTCAAAAAACACCAATAACCCTGCTAAAACGCTTAAAAACAGTGAAAAACCGTCAAAAAACACCAATAACCCTGCTAAAACGCTTAAAAACAGTGAAAAACCGTCAAAAAACACCAATAACCCTGCTAAAACGCTTAAAAACAGTGAAAAACCGTCAAAAAACACCAATAACCCTGCTAAAACGCTTAAAAACAGTGAAAAACCGTCAAAAAACACCAATAACCCTGCTAAAACGCTTAAAAACAGTGAAAAACCGTCAAAAAACACCAATAACCCTGCTAAAACGCTTAAAAACAGTGAAAAACCGTCAAAAAACACCAATAACCCTGCTAAAACGCTTAAAAACAGTGAAAAACCGTCAAAAAACACCAATAACCCTGCTAAAACGCTTAAAAACAGTGAAAAACCGTCAAAAAACACCAATAACCCTGCTAAAACGCTTAAAAACAGTGAAAAACCGTCAAAAAACACCAATAACCCTGCTAAAACGCTTAAAAACAGTGAAAAACCGTCAAAAAACACCAATAACCCTGCTAAAACGCTTAAAAACAGTGAAAAACCGTCAAAAAACACCAATAACCCTGCTAAAACGCTTAAAAACAGTGAAAAACCGTCAAAAAACACCAATAACCCTGCTAAAACGCTTAAAAACAGTGAAAAACCGTCAAAAAACACCAATAACCCTGCTAAAACGCTTAAAAACAGTGAAAAACCGTCAAAAAACACCAATAACCCTGCTAAAACGCTTAAAAACAGTGAAAAACCGTCAAAAAACACCAATAACCCTGCTAAAACGCTTAAAAACAGTGAAAAACCGTCAAAAAACACCAATAACCCTGCTAAAACGCTTAAAAACAGTGAAAAACCGTCAAAAAACACCAATAACCCTGCTAAAACGCTTAAAAACAGTGAAAAACCGTCAAAAAACACCAATAACCCTGCTAAAACGCTTAAAAACAGTGAAAAACCGTCAAAAAACACCAATAACCCTGCTAAAACGCTTAAAAACAGTGAAAAACCGTCAAAAAACACCAATAACCCTGCTAAAACGCTTAAAAACAGTGAAAAACCGTCAAAAAACACCAATAACCCTGCTAAAACGCTTAAAAACAGTGAAAAACCGTCAAAAAACACCAATAACCCTGCTAAAACGCTTAAAAACAGTGAAAAACCGTCAAAAAACACCAATAACCCTGCTAAAACGCTTAAAAACAGTGAAAAACCGTCAAAAAACACCAATAACCCTGCTAAAACGCTTAAAAACAGTGAAAAACCGTCAAAAAACACCAATAACCCTGCTAAAACGCTTAAAAACAGTGAAAAACCGTCAAAAAACACCAATAACCCTGCTAAAACGCTTAAAAACAGTGAAAAACCGTCAAAAAACACCAATAACCCTGCTAAAACGCTTAAAAACAGTGAAAAACCGTCAAAAAACACCAATAACCCTGCTAAAACGCTTAAAAACAGTGAAAAACCGTCAAAAAACACCAATAACCCTGCTAAAACGCTTAAAAACAGTGAAAAACCGTCAAAAAACACCAATAACCCTGCTAAAACGCTTAAAAACAGTGAAAAACCGTCAAAAAACACCAATAACCCTGCTAAAACGCTTAAAAACAGTGAAAAACCGTCAAAAAACACCAATAACCCTGCTAAAACGCTTAAAAACAGTGAAAAACCGTCAAAAAACACCAATAACCCTGCTAAAACGCTTAAAAACAGTGAAAAACCGTCAAAAAACACCAATAACCCTGCTAAAACGCTTAAAAACAGTGAAAAACCGTCAAAAAACACCAATAACCCTGCTAAAACGCTTAAAAACAGTGAAAAACCGTCAAAAAACACCAATAACCCTGCTAAAACGCTTAAAAACAGTGAAAAACCGTCAAAAAACACCAATAACCCTGCTAAAACGCTTAAAAACAGTGAAAAACCGTCAAAAAACACCAATAACCCTGCTAAAACGCTTAAAAACAGTGAAAAACCGTCAAAAAACACCAATAACCCTGCTAAAACGCTTAAAAACAGTGAAAAACCGTCAAAAAACACCAATAACCCTGCTAAAACGCTTAAAAACAGTGAAAAACCGTCAAAAAACACCAATAACCCTGCTAAAACGCTTAAAAACAGTGAAAAACCGTCAAAAAACACCAATAACCCTGCTAAAACGCTTAAAAACAGTGAAAAACCGTCAAAAAACACCAATAACCCTGCTAAAACGCTTAAAAACAGTGAAAAACCGTCAAAAAACACCAATAACCCTGCTAAAACGCTTAAAAACAGTGAAAAACCGTCAAAAAACACCAATAACCCTGCTAAAACGCTTAAAAACAGTGAAAAACCGTCAAAAAACACCAATAACCCTGCTAAAACGCTTAAAAACAGTGAAAAACCGTCAAAAAACACCAATAACCCTGCTAAAACGCTTAAAAACAGTGAAAAACCGTCAAAAAACACCAATAACCCTGCTAAAACGCTTAAAAACAGTGAAAAACCGTCAAAAAACACCAATAACCCTGCTAAAACGCTTAAAAACAGTGAAAAACCGTCAAAAAACACCAATAACCCTGCTAAAACGCATAAAAACAGTGAAAAACCGTCAAAAAACACCAATAACCCTGCTAAAACGCTTAAAAACAGTGAAAAACCGTCAAAAAACACCAATAACCCTGCTAAAACGCTTAAAAACAGTGAAAAACCGTCAAAAAACACCAATAACCCTGCTAAAACGCTTAAAAACAGTGAAAAACCGTCAAAAAACACCAATAACCCTGCTAAAACGCTTAAAAACAGTGAAAAACCGTCAAAAA